>NC_080067.1:94696077-94879019 GCF_949987535.1 Balaenoptera acutorostrata | reverse complement strand
TCTGCACAAAAGACTTGTCTCTTCTCCCTCATTTATTACTTTATTCTGTCATTTATTTATGTTAGTATAGACTCATGGATATTTATTTTATACTTTGCTTTATAATCCAGTACTACTTTATTTTCTTTACCAATTGTTTCAGCTTTGGCCACTGGGAATTCAGTGGTTTCTGTACTCATTTGATATACCCCCATCTATGTGGCTTTTTGGGTTTTTTGAGTACTTCACCACTTTCTGACACTACAAAATGCTCCAGGCTCATCTGCTATAATTCTTGTCCCAGTCTTAGAATCAGCCATTTTTCGAAGGAGCCCTTTCTTTTTATTGGAAAATCATATTAGAAACCAAGGTCTGGGCACTAGGTATGCTTGTTGCTACAGGGGTATCTTTACTTTTTTTAGGTCCTCTAAGTTGACAGAACAAAAAATATATGCGTGCATACTAAGCTGTGTATATACACATATCTATGAATATTTCTATATGTAACCATCTGTACCTATATTAAGCCAGACATGAATTCATACTGATGTCTCAAGCTATAATCTATTACTACATGGATCATTTGAGGAAATTATTATTAATTAAATTTTATTTATTTTTTTGATTAAAGTAGTTCAGAAGAGTAAAAGGGCATGTAATAAAATCTTCCTTTCTACCCTTTCTTAACATCGAGCTGGTTTCCCTCTTGGAGGTAACAAACCTTACCATTTTCTGTAGGGGAATTGAGATGGACGGAAGACCTTCGTAGGACCTGTGAAAAAGTTAATTTTTGTTTTAATAAATTAATTTATTTAATTTATTTATTTTTGGCTGCGTTGCTGCGTGCAGGCTTTCTCTAGTTGTGGCGAGCGGGGGCCACTATTCCTTGCGGTGAGCGGGCTTCTCATTGCAGTGGCTTTTCTTGTTGCAGAGCACGGGCTCTAGGTGCATGGGCTTCAGTAGTTGTGGCTTGCGGGATCTAGAGCGCAGGCTCAGTAGTTGTGGCGCACAGGCTTAGCTGCTCTGGGGCATGTGGGATCTTCCTGGACCAGGGCTCGAACCCGTGTCCCCTGCATTGGCAGGCAGATTCTCAACCATTGTGCCACCAAGGAAGCCCAAAAAGTTAATTTTTAAAGCAGGTTTACATATCTACTTCAATTTTAACCTACATGAGAATCAATCAAAGAAGACAGTACCAATACCATTTTATTTTTGAAGTTTTTTTTTTCTTTTTCTTTTTTTTGGCTGCACCCCAGGTGGCCTATGGGATCTTAGTTCCCTGGCCAGGGATCAAACCCGGGCCCCCTGCAGTGGAATTGTGGAGTCCTAACCACTGGACCGCCAGGGAATTCCCCCAATATCATTTTAACAGTAAGGAAACTGGGGAATAAAAATCTGTTTTCCTCCTAAATTAAAAAAAAAAAAATGCATAAACGTGTTTTGTGGACAATTTAAGAAACAATATAGGAACAACCAAACTTTAGAGTTAGGATTTGACTGTGTTATATAAATCCCATCTCTGCTGGTTTCCAGTGATTTGACCATGCTGTATGTTTTTTTTTTTTTAAGATAATAATAAAATTTAACCGACCAGCTATAGTTTATTAAAATATGTTCATGCTGTATGTTTTAAACTCTGAGTCTCAATATTTTTATCTGAATATTGGGATAATAATAACCATCTAATACAGCCATTAATTATATTTGCAATGCACTCAATCTTGTGCCTGGCATAAACTAACTGCTCAATGAATGATAGTTATTATTATTTTTGAGTTATAGTGGTTGAGCATAAGACACTAAACTGTTTTATTATATGCCAGTGAGATTTATTTAAGTTAGCCTCAAATATTGGATAGCAGGAACTCTGGTTGTTTCTTTTCCCCCTGCCATCTAGGCAGGTCCATTGGCAAGAAAGTATCATGTTCTGTATTTTAACAACAAATCTTTGTGGCAAGGTTCTTTCTTCCACCTCTTGATAGAAATGCAAAGTTAAATTTTTATAAAATAAGTTACTAAAATTCCTTTTTGCCTTCCATAACTGTATATTGGAGTTCCCTTCCAGTATTTAAAGCATTTGGGGGAAGGCCTTTAATTTGTACCCTGATGTGAGAACTTTAAATAGGGATGAAATTCTAAATAAATCTAAGTGACAGTTTGACAGTAAGAGAGGACATTTCTCTCTACCTAAGCTGCTCTTGACAATGGACACTTAACCAGGCTAATCAAATGTGACTTCTATCATTAAAATTAGTAAGCCATGAAAAACCTTTATCATATCATTCATTACATTGCCCATTTGAAAATATGATCTCTTGTGCTTTCTTATGCATATGGCTGATTTGCTTTGTTGTGCAACAGAAACTAACATGGTATTGTGAAGAAATTATATTCCAATAAAGATCTATTTAAAAAAAAAAAAGAATGGTCACTTGGTGTTCTCTCTGCAAAGTGAGGGTTTTAGGTTTTTAGGAGAATGTTTAATGGTCCAGGATTTGCCAGTCCCTATGGAAGTCCTTTTATGTTCATGTTTGCAAAAGAGCTACTGACCTCTTGCATAATTAGAGTTCTTTATCTTCCACTCTTTTTAACTTGGGCAGTTTGTAAATAATTTAGTGCTACTTTCTCCAAGGGTTATGTCCTTTCCCAAGTTTATTTCCATGGTGGTCTTATATAATCCTTATTAAGAAGAGAGAACTCACTGATACCCATTGTAGGGGTGAGTTAATTAAGGCAAAGAGGATATGCAAGTATTTCCAGATTTACTCATAGTCTGACCCTCTTTTCCTTTTGTATTTAACAAATACAGCTATTAAATCATATATATATATATATACACACACATATATCCAAGTTAGTGTATTATATTTCTTTTTATTTTAAGCTTTGTTTTGTTTTTCATTTCCAGGTGCGTTTTCAAATTAACCTCTCGTTTTGTCATAAAGTCATTCACTTTTGTAATTAGTCATTATGCAAAGGTGCTTGTCCTGTTTATGTCTCACTTTTTATAATTTACCAAGGGATTTCCAGCTAACTAAACCTCAGTCAGCTCATTTTATGATTTAGGAAAATGCAGATTTCATCTAATTGGTGAACCAATCTCTGTCTATTAGATAACCTCATGAAGTGCAGAATCTAAGGAATAACTTTTTTAAACCAGAGACTTGCCAGTTTGAATAAAAATGCTTCTATGGGCATTTGGAAATAAAATGCAACTTTGGCTTGGTAATTGTGGCTTGACGGATCTGTTACTAAATTCCAGCACACAGGGAATTCTAAAGGTGAATTGTCAACTTGCTACAAGGTTTTCACCCAGTGTCCATAACAGGTGTATGCAAGTCCACAAATGTCAGGATTTGGCAGATATTGCTTGATAAGATTGTATTGGGAGACTTCCCTGGTGGTGCAGTGGTTAAGAATCCACCTTCCAATGCAGGGGACGTGGGTTCGATCCCTGGTCGGGGAACTAAGATCCAACATGCTGCAGGGCAACTAAGTCCACGCGCCGCAGCTACTGAGCCTGCGTGCCACAACGAAAGATCCCACATGCCGCAATGAAGATCCTGTGTGCTGCAACTAAGACCTGATGCAGCCAAATAAATAAATAAATAAAATTAAAAAAAAAAAAAGAATGACAGATGATGTTTAAAAGAAAGATTGTATTGGGTTTTGAAAGACTGGGTAAAAATACGTGATAATATATAGTTTTGGTGTTTCCCAGTGGTTGTTAGACCTATGTGTACAAAATTATCTTTACTAACTTAATAAATAAAAATACATTTGACCCTTGAACAATGTGGGTGTTAGAGGGACCGACCCCTTGTGCAGTTGAAAATCCATATATAACTTTTGACTCCCCAAAGACTTAACTACTAATAGCCAACTGTTGACCTGAAGCCTTACTGATAAACAGTCTATTAACACATGTTTTGTATGTTACATGTATTATATACAGTATTCTTACAATAAAGTAAGCTAGAGAGAAGGAAATGTTATTAAGATTATAAGGAATAGAAAATACCCTTACAGTACTGTACTGTATTTAGCGATACCATAGGTTTATGTCATCTGTTTACAAGATGAATCATCTGTTAGTACCTACCTCATTATTATTTTTTTTTTTGCGGAGGCGTTGAAACCTCTTGATTTATTCAGATTATTTAACATACAGTGATGCAACTGCGACCCCAAAGTGTGCAAAGTTAAAGCCTTCAACTGCAGCTGAGAGGAGAGGGCAGGAACGGTACACCTGGGGACGGGGGTGAATCAGGAATAACGGGCAGCCTCCTCCCCAGGGCCAGGGATGGGGCAGCCTGAGGAGCAGGGCCTGGATAGTCCAGGGCCAGGGGAAGGGGGCAGAGACCTTCCTCTGGCCTAGGTCAGGAGCCCAGAAGTGCCACATGGCTGAGGGGGCAGCAGCCCAGGAAGGGGCCAGAGGCAGGGCCAGGAGAGCACCATTTCTGGGGTGGGGCTAGGGAGGGAGGTGCCCTACAGGAGAAGCCGGGGGGCCACCTGTCCCGGGGTGGGAGTCGGGCCGAAGCAGGCTGCAGTGAGAAAGACCTGAGGCAGGTGCAGGGTTCAGGGGAACTGAAGAAGGGGGAACCTGGGGGGGCTCCCAGGGCAGCCCGGCCTGGGAGCAGTCCTGACCCTGTGGCGGAAGCTCAGGGAGGGGCTGCAGAGCCTCAGGGCCTCCCCTCCTCTCTCCCTGGAAAGGAGCTGGGGAACCAGTAGTGCAAATCTGTGGACGACTCAGTTATGGAGGGAGGCTGTGCCCAAAGAGGGACCCTGGGACACAACCCCTCTGCTGCCTTGGCCTCCACCACCGTCCTCAGTACAGCCGCTTCTCGTAAGAGTGCAGGCCGTGGACACCACCCTTCATCTGAGCTGACGTGGTCTTCTTCTCAAACTTGAGCTCTCCTGGGTACATCATGGACCGCAGGACAGACAGGCTATGGGCACCAAAATCGTGGCAGCCGTGCTGGATCCCACTGTGAGGTAGGGCACGAACTTCTGAATGGAGCCTTTGTCCTGGATGGAGAGACGCCCTGCATGATCTTCACCTTATCTCCCTCGCTGAAGTAGCGCTTCTGGCTTCTGCTGCTCTTCTCCATGGCGTCCAGCGAGCCCGTGACCCGGTACTTCTTGAGCCTCACACCATCCGAGAAGAAGTACTCTCCAGGGGCCTCGGTGGTGGCGGCGAGCGGGGAGCCCATCATCACAGTGGAGGCTCCAGGGGCCAGGGCCTTGACCACATGCCCCACGGTCTGGATGCCACCATCGGCTATGACTGGCACCCCGAAGCGCCGGGTGTGCTCAGCCACCTCGTACATGGCAGTGCCCTGGGGCCGACCGCAGGCCATCACTTCTTCTTGGGTGGTGCAGATGGAGCCGCGGCCCATGCCCACACGCAGCCCGTCCACACCAGCATCAATCAGGTTCTTGGTCTGAGCTGCTGTCACCACATTTCCCCCAGTCACCTGGAGGCGGGGGTACTTCTGCTTGATGTGGTGCACCATGGCGATCTGATACACAGAGTTCCCTTGGGATGAGTCCAGCACTATGACATCAGCACTCGCCTGGGTGAGCAGGTCCAGGTGGTGTTTGTCACCCTCATGGGTGCCCATGGCCGCCCCACACAGCAGCTGCTTGTGGGAATCCTTGGAGGCCAGAGGGTAGTCCTGGTTCTTCTTCAGGTCAGTGCGGGCAGTGATGGCCACTAACTCGTCTTGATCATTGACAATGGGCAGCTTCCCTTTCCTGCTGTGCTGCAGGATCTCATTTGCCTCTTTTAGTGTCATACCCACTAGAGCCACCACTAGATGCTCACGGTGTCATCACCTCACTGAGGAGGGTGTGCGGTCCTTCTCGGTGAGGAAGTCGATGTCTTGGGAGGTGACGACGCCCACCAGCTTGCTGCTCATGGTGCCCGTCTCAGTGATGGGGATGCCGGAGAAGCCATGCTGGATCTTGGCCTCCAGTACCTCACCCACGGTGTGTGAGGGACTCAGCACCACGAGGTCCGTGATGAAGTCCTGTTCAAACTTCTTGACCTTCCGGACTTCGTTGGCCTAGAACTCTGGAGTGCAGTGTGGTGAATGAAACCAATACCACCCATCAGAGCCATTGTGATGGCCATGTCAGCCTCTGTCACAGTGTCCATGGGGGAGGAGATGAGTGGTGTCTTCAGTGTGATCTTCCAAGTCAGGGCTGAAATCAGGTCCACCTCATCAGCTGTGAAGTCTATGAATCCTCGGAGAATCAGGAAATCTCTGTGAAGAGAGGAAAGTGAATGTTACTGGGTGAGGAGGGGTTCCTGAAAAGGGCAGGGCCTGCCACGCCAGGGGAAGCATCACAGGGGGTGGGGAGAGGAGCAGAGCCTCTGAGCCCCATGCCATGTCAGGACTGAACCACCCTCATGCCCCCTGCTAGCATCTTGTCGACTTTAGCCCCCATTATTGTCTTAAATGATACAAAAAACTGTAGATGTTATATGTACTACTAACACTAGACATCAGAAATGAAAAAAATTGGAATTCCCTGGTGGTCGAGTGGTCAGGACTCTGAGCTTCCACTGCAAGGGGCACTGGTTTGATCCCTGGTCGGGGAACTAAGATTAGGCATGCCGTGTGGCACGACCAAAAAAAAAACAATGAAAAAAAATAATGTGAAAAAGAAATTCATATTTATTTACAGATATAATGATTGTTGCATTGATAATGAAGGAGCAGCTATATGATTGCTTTATGGTAGCCTAGTAATTTACACAGTTGCTTCATGGTAGCTTAGCACATACACTAATGAATTAATAATCTGTGTTTATGTGCAAAAGTTTCGATAAATTTTAACTTTCTAATAATATGTGTATATTTTATGGCAGTAAATGATAAAATAGGCTAGTTCCTACATATATTTTATGCATTTGTGACATACTTAATTTTTTCTTAATTTTTTGATATTTTAGGCTATATAGTTTGTCTATGAATTTTTTTCAAATTGTCTCAAATCTCCAAGAAATTTTCCAATATATTTATTGAAAAAAATCTGGGTATAATTAGACCCATGCAGTTCAAACCTGGGTTGTTCAAGGTTCAGCTGTATTTGGGAGGAAGTGAGATTTATCAGAAACAAAGTTGATTTGCCTCCTCTAGATGCTGAGTTGATATGGAACGATTTAGCTCTGTGTGTGTGTGTGTGTGTGTGTGTGTGTGTGTGTGTGTGTGTGTATGCACCATGTCTTATTTCTCTCATTTGTAAAATTCTGGCTACTTTTATGTTTTACTGTAGCATGGTGTGGAAGAGAGCTGTACAATCGAATTTTCTATGACGATGGTAGCCACTAGGCTCCTGTGGCTATTGAACTGTGGCTAATGCAAATGAGTAACAGAATTTTAAATTAAATTAAATGTTAATTAATTTAAATCTGAATAGCCATCTGTGGCTAATGGCTACTGTATTGGACAGTGCCGTTTTAGGCACTGACATACCAGCAATACTCCCAATACAGTGAGAACTGCTAGGTTAACATGTATTGTAGGGGAATGGCTACTAAACTCTGCTATTTCAGGTGTGAAACAACAAAATTCTCTCCTCTCTTACCCCAAGATAAATATTACCTGTATCATTGATTTGATTAGTATCATGTGTTGTATCAACTCTTTCATTTTCTGTCTTTTCTCCGTAAGAATGGCTAGCCTTGACTTCACTGTATTTCTTCTTCATTTAGCACATATTTATTGAGCACCTGTTATGTCTCAGTGCTGGGTATGCAACAGTGAATAAGAATGATCAGGTCCCTGTTCCCACAGGGAAGGGTTAACCTGTCTACTCCCTAATCTCAACCTTCCGCCTCCCCATGTCCCCAGCATCTGGGATAATAACAACTGGACATATTGCTAAATGAACAAATAAAAGAATATTTCTAGATTATTCCTTTGAGATTCATTGTTTCTAGACTGTATGAGGAAGTTAATTGATCTTTTATGTTTCTACTGTCCTTTTTTTTTTTTTAAGAGTGGCCTGACACTAACTTTATTTGTTTTTTTTTTTTCCACACACACACACTGTATTTTATTTTTACAAGAGATAAATAGACTGACACCAAGCATTGTACATGGATGACCACAACAAAAGCAACAATGATTGCAATTACCAAACATGAAACACACTCATACTATGTCATAATATTGACATTCAGTCCAGTAATCCTCCACTGTAACAGCTCCTTTACTTTGCAGTGAAAATTGATTTGTATATTCTTTGCCTCTGAGTCTTTGTGGGATTTTTTTTTTTTAATTCAGACAGAAAGTCACAAAAATTATACTCATCCTCATCAGTTCACTCAGTCCCATGTAATTAATTTTTTTTTTTCATCTTGATCTTTTGTTAGCACTTTTATGAGTTCATCAGTTTTTCATTAGAGTTCTGAAAATGCTTATTCATTCAGTTCAGCAGTACAGTCAGTTACCAGAAACCTGTACTTGTCAGAGTCTTTTCCATGAATTTCTTGAAGATGAAACCCTTTTATAGGAACATACTTGCAAAATCATCAGAGTACACCCAGAACTGTCTGTAAATGACAGAAGACTTAAAAATGACCATGGTTAAAGATTTGATGAAAGTTCATAATAATGCAGTTGACAAGAAAATTAGTTATTTCTGAGATATACATTTTAAAGTAATAACTAGGATTATTACTTATAACATTATACCAGAACATATAAGATTTTTAGAAGTTTCCTGTAATGTCTGAAACATTTATATTAACATATTTCCATACATATTTCCATACAAATACAAATATAAGATTTTTAGAAATTTCATGTAATGTCTGAAACATTTATATTAACATATTTCCATACATATTTCCATACAAATACAAATATAACATTTTTAGAAATTTCATGTAATGTCTGAAACATTTATATTAACATATTTCCATACAAATAACCCAATGAAAGTTTAGTATTAGTTGTTTTGTTTGTTTTTTTATACTGCAGGTTCTTATTAGGCATCAGTTTTATACACATCAGTGTATACATGTCAATCCCAATCGCCCAATTCAGCACACCACCATCCCCACCTCACCGCAGTTTTCCCCCCTTGGTGTCCATATGTCCATTCTCTACATCTGTGTCTCAACTTCTGCCCTGCAAACTGGCTCATCTGTACCATTTTTCTAGGTTCCACATACATGCATTAATATACGATATTTGTTTTTCTCTTTCTGACTTACTTCACTCTGTATGACAGTCTCTAGATCCATCCACGTCTCAACAAATGACTCAATTTCGTTCCTTTTTATGGCTGAGTAATATTCCATTGTATATATGTACCACAACTTCTTTATCCATTCGTCTGTTGATGGGCATTTAGGTTGCTTCCATGACCTGGCTATTGTAAATAGTGCTGCAATGAACATTCGGGTGCATGTGTCCTTTTGAATTACGGTTTTCTCTGGGTATATGCCCAGTAGTGGGATTGCTGGGTCATATGGTAATTCTATTTTTAGTTTTTTAAGGAACCTCCATATTGTTCTCCATAGTGGCTGTATCAATTTACATTCCCACCAACAGTGCAAGAGGGTTCCCTTTTCTCCACACCCTCTCCAGCATTTGTTGTTTGTAGATTTTCTGATGATGCCCATTCTAACAGGAGTGAGGTGATACCTCATTGTAGTTTTGATTTGCATTTCTCTAATAATTAGTGATGTTGAGCATCTTTTCATGTGCTTCGTGGCTGTCTGTATGTCTTCTTTGGAGAAATGTCTATTTAGGTCTTCTGCCCATTTTTGGATTGGGGTGTTTGTTTCTTTGATATTGAGCTGAATGAGCTGTTTATATATTTTCGAGATTAATCCTTTGTCAGTTGATTCATTTGCAAATATTTTCTCCCATTCTGAGGGTTGTCTTTTTGTCTTGTTTATGGTTTCCTTTGCTGTGCAAAAGCTTTGTAGTTTCATTAGGTCCCACTTGTTTATTTTTGTTTTTATTTCCATTACTCTAGGAGGTGGATCAAAAAAGATCTTGCTGTGATTTATGTCAAAGAGTGTTCTTCCTATGTTTTCCTCTAAGAGTTTTATAGTGTCCAGTCTTATATTTAGGTCTCTAATCCATTTTGAGTTTATTTTTGTGTATGGTGTTAGGGAGTATTCTAATTTCATTCTTTTACATGTAGCTGTCCAGTTTTCCCAGCACCACTTATTGAAGAGACTGTCTTTTCTCCATTGTATATCTTTGCCTCCTTTGTCATAGATTAGTTGACCATAGGTGCGTGGGTTAATCTCTGGGCTTTCTATCTTGTTCCATTGATCTATGTTTCTGTTTTTGTGCCAGTACCATATTGTCTTGATTACTGTAGCTTTGTAGTATAGTCTGAAGTCAGGGAGTCTGATTCCTCCAGCTCCATTTTTTTGCCTCAAGACTGCTTTGGCTATTCGGGGTCTTTTGTGTCTCCATACAAATTTTAAGATGATTTGTTCTAGCTCCGTAAAAAATGCCATTGGTAATTTGATAGGGATTGCATTGAATCTGTAGATTGCTTTGGGTAGTATACTCATTTTCACAATGTTGATTCTTCCAATCCAAGAACATGGTATATCTCTCCATCTATTTGTATCATCTTTAATTTCTTTCATCAGTGTCTTATAGTTTTCTGCATACAGGTCTTTTGTCTCCCTAGGTAGGTTTATTCCTAGGTATTTTATTTTTTTTGTTGCAATGGTAAATGGGAGTGTTTCCATAATTTCTCTTTCAGATTTTTCATCATTAGTGTATAGGAATGCAAGAGATTTCTGTGCATTAATTTTGTAACCTGCAACTTTACCCTATTCATTAATTAGCTCTAGCAGTTTTCTGGTGGCAGTTTTAGGATTCTCTATGTATAGTATCATGTCATCCGCAAACAGTGACAGTTTTACTTCTTCTTTTCCAATTTGTATTCCTTTTATTTCTTTTTCTTCTCTGATTGCCGTGGCTAGGACTTCCAGAACTATGTTGAATAATAGTGGTGAGAGTGGACATCCTTGTCTCGTTCCTGATCTTAGAGGAAATGCTTTCAGTTTTTCACCATTGAGAATGATGTTTGCTGTGGGTTTGTCATATATGGCCTTTATTATGTTGAGGTATGTTCCCTCTATGCCCACTTTCTGGAGAGTTTTTATCAGAAATGGGTGTTGAATTTTGTCAAAAGCTTTTTCTGCATCTATTGAGATGATCATATGGTTTTTATTCTTCAATTTGTTAATATGGTGTATCACATTGATTGATTTGCGTATATTGAAGAATCCTTGCATCCCTGGGATAAATCCCACTTGATCGTGGTGTATGATCCTTTTAATGTGTTGTTGGATTCTGTTTGCTAGTATTTTGTTGAGGATTTTTGCATCTATATTCATCAGTGATATTGGTCTGTAATTTTCTTTTTTTGTAGTGTCTTTGTCTGGTTTTGGTATCAGGGTGATGGTGGCCTCATAGAATGAGTTTGGGAGTGTTCCTTCTTCTGCAATTTTTTGGAAGAGTTTGAGAAGGATGGGTGTTAGCTCTTCTCTAAATGTTTGATAGAATTCACCTGTGAAGCCATCTGGTCCTGGACTTTTGTTTGTTGGAAGATTTTTAATCACAGTTTCAATTTCATTACTTGTGATTGGTCTGTTGATATTTTGTGTTTCTTCCTTATTCAGTCTTGGAAGGTTATACCTTTCTAAGAATTTGTCCATTTCTTCCAGGTTGTCCATTTTATTGGCATAAAGTTGCTTGTAGTAGTCTCTTAGGATGTTTTGTATTTCTGCGGTGTCTGTTGTAACTTCTCCTTTTTCGTTTCTGATTTTATTGATTTGAGTCCTCTCCCTCTTTTTCTTGATGAGTCTGGCTAATGGCTTATCAATTTTGTTTATCTTCTCAAAGAACCAACTTTTAGTTTTATTGATGTTTGCTATTGTTTTCTTTGTTTCTATTTCATTTATTTCTGCTCTGATCTTTATGATTTCTTTCCTTCTGCTAACTTTGGGTTTTGTTTGTTCTTCTTTCTCTAGTTTCTTTAGGTGTAAGGTTAGATTGTTTACTTGAGATTTTTCTTGTTTCTTTAGGTAGGCTTGTATAGCTATAAACTTCCCTCTTAGAACCGCTTTTGCTGCATCCCATAGGTTTTGGGTCGTCGTGTTTTCATTGTCATTTGTCTCTAGGTATTTTTTTATTTCCTGTTTGATTTCTTCAGTGATCTCTTGGTTATTTAGTAACGTATTGTTTAGCCTCCATGTGTTTGTCTTTTTTACGTTTTTTTCCCTGTAATTCATTTCTAATCTCATAGCGTTGTGGTCAGAAAAGATGCTTGATATGATTTCAATTTTCTTAAATTTACTGAGGCTTGATTTGTGACCCAAGATGTGATGTATCCTGGAGAATGTTCCGTGCGCACTTGAGAAGAACGTGTAATCTGCCGTTTTTGGATGGAATGTCCTATATATATCAATTAAATCTATCTGGTCTATTGTGTCATTTAAAGCTTGTGTTTCCTTATTTATTTTCATTTTGGATGATCTGTCCATTGGTGTAAGTGAGGTGTTAAAGTCCCCCACTATTATTGTGTTACTGTCGATTTCCTCTTTTATAGCTGTTAGCAGTTGCCTTATGTATTGAGGTGCTCCTATGTTGGGTGCATATATATTTATAATTGTTATATCTTCTTCTTGGATTGATCCCTGGATCATTATGTAGTGTCCTTCCTTGTCTCTTGTAACATTCTTTATTTTAAAGTCTATTTTATCTGATATGAGTATAGCTACTCCAGCTTTCTTTTGATTTCCATTTGCATGGAATATCTTTTTCCATCCCCTCACTTTCAGTCTGTATGTGTCCCTAGGTCTGAAGTGGGTCTCTTGTAGACAGCATATATATGGGTCTTGTTTTTGTATCCATTCAGCCAGTCTATGTCTTTTGGTTGGGGCATTTAATCCATTCACGTTTAAGGTAATTATCGATATGTATGTTCCTATGACCATTTTCTTAATTGTTTTGGGTTTGTTTTTGTAGGTCCTTTTCTTCTCTTGTGTTTCCCACTTAGAGAAGTTCCTTTAGCATTTGTTGTAGAGCTGGTTTGGTGGTGCTGAATTCTCTTAGCTTTTGCTTGTCTGTAAAGCTTTTGATTTCTCCATCGAATCTGAATGAGATCCTTGCCGGGTAGAGTAATCTTGGTTGTAGGTTCTTCCCTTTCATCACTTTAAGTATATCATGCCACTCCCTTCTGGCTTGCAGAGTTTCTGCTGAGAAATCAGCTGTTAACCTTATGGGAGTTCCCTTGTATGTTATTTGTCGTTTTTCCCTTGCTGCTTTCAGTAATTTTTCTTTGTCTTTAATTTTTGCCACTTTGATTACTATGTGTCTCGGCGTGTTTCTCCTTGGGTTTATTCTGTATGGGACTCTCTGCGCTTCCTGGACTTGGGTGGCTATTTCCTTTCCCATGTTAGGGAAGTTTTCGACTATAATCTCTTCAAATATTTTCTCTGGTCCTTTCTCTCTCTCTTCTCCTTCTGGGACCCCTATAATGCGAATGTTGTTGCGTTTAATGTTGTCCCAGAGGTCTCTTAGGCTGTCTTCATTTCTTTTCATTCTTTTTTCTTTAGTCTGTTCCGCAGCAGTGAATTCCACCATTCTGTCTTCCAGGTCACTTATCCGTTCTTCTGCCTCAGTTATTCTGCTATTGATTCCTTCTAGTGTAGTTTTCATTTCAGTTATTGTATTGGTCATCTCTGTTTGTTTGTTCTTTAATTCTTCTAGGTCTTTGTTAATCATTTCTTGCATCTTCTCAATCTTTGCCTCCATTCTTATTCCGAGGTCCTGGATCATCTTCACTATCATTATTCTGAATTCTTTTTCTGGAAGGTTGCCTATCTCCACTTCATTTAGTTGTTTTTCTGGGGTTTTTTCTTGTTCCTTCATCTGGTACATAGCCCTCTGCCTTTTCATCTTCTCTGTCTTTCTGTAACTGTGGTTTTTGGACCACAGGCTGCAGGATTGTAGTTTTTCTTGCTTCTGTTGTCTGCCCTCTGGTGGTTGAGGCTATCTAAGAGGCTTGATGGGAGGCTCTGGTGGTGGGTAGAGCTGACTGTTGCTGTGGCGGTCAGAGCTCAGTAAAACCTTAATCCACTTGACTGTTGATGGGTGGGGCTGGGTTCCCTCCCTGTTGCTGTGGCGATCAGAGCCCAGTAAAACCTTAATCCACTTGACTGTTGATGGGTGGGGCTGGGTTCCCTCCCTGTTGGTTGTTTTGCCTGAGGCAACCGAACACTGGAGCCTACCCGTGCTCTTTGGTGGGGTTAATGGCAGACTCTGGGAGGGCTCACGCCAAGGAGAACTTCCCAGGACCTCTGCTGCCAGTGTCCTTATCCCCACGGTGAAACAGAGCCACCACTCGCCTCTGCAGGAGACCCCCCAACACCAGCAGGTACGTCTGGTTCAGTCTCCCCCAGGGTCACTGCTCCTTCCCCTGGGTCCCGATGCACACATTACTTTGTGTGTGCCCTCCAAGAGTGGGGTCTCTGTTTCCCCCAGTCCTGTCACAGTCCTGCAATCAATTCCCACTAGACTTCAAAGTCTGATTCTCTAGGAATTCCTCCTCCCGTTGCCGGACCCCCAGGTTGGGAAACCTGACGTGGGGCTCAGAACCTTCACTCCAGTGGGTGGACTTCTGTGGTATAAGTGTTCGCCAGTCTGTGAGTCACCCACCCAGCAGTTATGGGATTTGATTTTACTCTGATTGCGCCCCTCCTACCGTCTCACTGTGGCTTCTCCTCTGTCCTTGGACATGGGGTATCCTCCTTGGTGAAGTCCAGGGTCTTCCTGTCAATGATTGTCCAGCAGCCAGTTGTGATTCTGGAGCTCTCGCAAGAGGGAGTGAGTGCACGTCCTTCTACTCCGCCATCTTGGTTAATCTCCTCTACTGTCCTTTTGATTCTTCCTTTGTTCACTTTTCCCCTTCAACCAATTGAGTGCTTTGGTAGGGCAGCCTTGTCCAGATTGAAATGGCTGAAAATAAATAGAATTATCCTTCCATCATGCTATTTTTTTCTTCTTTACCTCTTGGTCTTTTTTTCTTATTTTCCACATTAAATTTGAGATAAGAGATGAGGAAGCAGAGAGATGACCAAGCAGAGGCCTCATGGGCAGGGTTGTGAGGTGCACAACTCCAGTCCTTTTCTCTCTAATTTACTCTCTTTTCCCTTCAAGCCATGGATATACGACCGACTTTTCCCTTCATGTTCCTTATAGTAGAAGACTGTTTCCCAATATTCCCAACACTTGCCTCTTTCTCCTCTAAAAAATTGTCTCACTTTCCTTGGAAGGACAGGTCAACATAAAAGAAAATTAAAAGTCAACCTTGAGGGGCTTCCCTGGTGGCGCAGTGGTTGAGAATCTGCCTGCCAATGCAGGGGACACGGGTTCAAGCCCTGGTCTGGGAAGATCCCACATGCCGCGGAGCAACTGGGCCCGTGAGCCACAATTACTGGAGCCTGTGCTCTGCAACAAGAGAGGCCGCGATGGTGAGACGCCCGCGCACCGCAATGAGGAGTGGCGCCCGCTTGCCACAACTAGAGAAAGCCCTCGCACAGAAACGAAGACCCAACACAGCCATAAATAAATAAATAAATAAAAATTAAAAAAAAAAAAGTCAACCTTGAGGTCATTCATTATAAAGTTTACATTCTTGATTGACCTCATACTCTTAAAACATTCCTCTAATCCACTTAACATTTTTAGCAAATGCCTCTATAGGAGTTTTCTTCTGTACTTTTCTGACTTTGTGGTGATTATCAATGTAGATATTTAACAAGATCTGCAGGAAATCTACATTTGTTCCAATAGGAGCACTTTTATTTTGTTTGGATGAACAATTGTACCGTGGTGGTCAAATATACTCAAAATAACTATACCATCAAAAGTCAATCTTGATTCCATTTAAAAATCAAATTTGAAACTGGAATCACATTTTTAATAACCTCACTCCAGAGGCTCTGTATTTTTTCGTGAGCGTGAGGGTCTATCCAGGAGTCGATCTCCTTACTGCACAAGTGGTTTTGAATTGTTCGTAGGATTAGGTGGCTTTCAGTCATGTGCCAGAAAGCTAACTGCTTTCTTTCCTATTGCTTCTGTAACAAAGTATCCCAAATTCAGTGGCTTAAAGCAACACACATTTATTCTCTTACAGTTCTGGAGGTCAGATGTCCAAAAATTAATCTTGGGCTAAAATCAAGGCATCAGGAGGCTTGCGTTCCTTCTGGATGCTCTTGGGGAGAATTGGTTTTTTTGTCTTTTCTAGCTTCTAAAGGCTGCCCACATTCCTCGGCCCTGCATCAATCCTACCTCTGCCTCTGTTGTCATATCTCCTCTCTGATCCTGACCCTCCTGCCTCCCTCTTAAAAAGCCTTTGTGATTACGTTGGGCCCACATGCATAATCCAGGATAATCTCCCACTGTCAAGATGCTTAACTTAATCACATCTGAAAAATCACTTTTATCGTGTAAAGCAACATATTCGCACGGATTAGGATGCGGGCATCCTTGGGAACCCATATTATGTTAACCATATCAACTCTAACTTAAACACAAAAAGAAAGGGCACACTTGGTGCAGAGCCTCTTTGTTCTTTTTTTTTTTTTTTTTTTTTTCCGGTTTTTGTTAATGCTCATTTGTCTTTGCTTTTTTTTTTTTTTTTCTTTTAGTGCTTTTATTTTTTTTTTTTTCCACACACACACACACTGTATTTTATTTTTACAAGAGATAGATAGACTGACACCAAGCATTGTACATGGATGACCACAACAAAAGCAACAATGATTGCAATTACCAAACATGAAACACACTCATACTATGTCATAATATTGACATTCAGTCCAGTAATCCTCCACTGTAACAGCTCCTTTACTTTGCAGTGAAAATTGATTTGTATATTCTTTTCCTCTGAGTCCTTGTGGAATTTTTTTTTTTAATTCAGACAGAAAGTCACAAAAATTATACTCATCCTCATCAGTTTACTCAGTCCCATGTAATTAATTTCTTTTTTTTCATCTTGATCTTTTGTTAGCACTTTTATGAGTTCATCAGTTTTTCATTAGAGTTCTGAAAATGCTTATTCATTCAGTTCAGCAGTACAGTCAGTTACCAGAAACCTGTACTTGTCAGAGTCTTTTCCATGAATTTCTTGAAGATGCAACTCTTTTATAGGAACATATTTGCAAAATCATCAGAGTACACCCAGAACTGTCTGTAAATGACAAAAGACTTAAAAATGACCATGGTTAAAGATTTGATGAAAGTTCATAATAATGCAGTTGACAAGAAAATTAGTTATTTCTGAGATATACATTTTAAAGTAATAACTAGGATTATTACTTATAACATTATACCAGAACATATAAGATTTTTAGACGTTTCCTGTAATGTCTGAAACATTTATATTAACATATTTCCATACAAATACAAATATAAGATTTTTAGAAATTTCATGTAATGTCTGAAACATTTATATTAACATATTTCCATACATATTTCCATACAAATACAAATATAAGATTTTTAGAAATTTCATGTAATGTCTGAAACATTTATATTAACATATTTCCATACATATTTCCATACAAATACAAATATAAGATTTTTAGAAATTTCATGTAATGTCTGAAACATTTATATTAACATATTTCCATACAAATAACCCAATGAAAGTTTAGTATTAGTTGTTTTGTTTGTTTTTTTATACTGCAGGTTCTTATTAGGCATCAGTTTTATACACATCAGTGTATACATGTCAATCCCAATCGCCCAATTCAGCACATCACCATCCCCACCTCATCGCAGTTTTCCCCCCTTGGTGTCCATATGTCCATTCTCTACATCTGTGTCTCAACTTCTGCCCTGCAAACTGGCTCATCTGTACCATTTTTCTACGTTCCACATACATGCATTAACATACGATATTTGTTTTTCTCTTTCTGACTTACTTCACTCTGTATGACAGTCTCTAGATCCATCCACTTCTCAACAAATGACTCAATTTCGTTCCTTTTTATGGCTGAATAATATTCCATCGTATATATGTACCACAACTTCTTTATCCATTCGTCTGTTGATGGGCATTTAGGTTGCTTCCATGACCTGGCTATTGTAAATAGTGCTGCAATGAACATTCGGGTGCACGTGTCTTTTTGAATTACGGTTTTCTCTGGGTATATGCCCAGTAGTGGGATTGCTGGGTCATATGGTAATTCTATTTTTAGTTTTTTAAGGAACCTCCATATTGTTCTCCATAGTGGCTGTATCAATTTACATTCCCACCAACAGTGCAAGAGGGTTCCCTTTTCTCCACACCCTCTCCAGCATTTGTTGTTTGTAGATTTTCTGATGATGCCCATTCTAACAGGAGTGAGGTGATACCTCATTGTAGTTTTGATTTGCATTTCTCTAATAATTAGTGATGTTGAGCATCTTTTCATGTGCTTCGTGGCCGTCTGTATGTCTTCTTTGGAGAAATGTCTATTTAGGTCTTCTGCCCATTTTTGGATTGGGGTGTTTGTTTCTTTGATATTGAGCTGAATGAGCTGTTTATATATTTTGGAGATTAATCCTTTGTCCGTTGATTCATTTGCAAATATTTTCTCCCATTCTGAGGGTTGTCTTTTCGTCTTGTTTATGGTTTCCTTTGCTGTGCAAAAGCTTTGAAGTTTCATTAGGTCCCACTTGTTTATTTTTGTTTTTATTTCCATTACTCTAGGAGGTGGATCGAAAAAGATCTTGCTGTGATTTATGTCAAAGAGTGTTCTTCCTATGTTTTCCTCTAAGAGTTTTATAGTGTCCAGTCTTATATTTAGGTCTCTAATCCATTTTGAGTTTATTTTTGTGTATGGTGTTAGGGAGTATTCTAATTTCATTCTTTTACATGTGGCTGTCCAGTTTTCCCAGCACCACTTATTGAAGAGACTGTCTTTTCTCCATTGTATATCTTTGCCTCCTTTGTCATAGATTAGTTGACCATAGGTGCGTGGGTTAATCTCTGGGCTTTCTATCTTGTTCCATTGATCTATGTTTCTGTTTTTGTGCCAGTACCATATTGTCTTGATTACTGTAGCTTTGTAGTATAGTCTGAAGTCAGGGAGTCTGATTCCTCCAGCTCCATTTTTTTGCCTCAAGACTGCTTTGGCTATTCGGGGTCTTTTGTGTCTCCATACAAATTTTAAGATGATTTGTTCTAGCTCCGTAAAAAATGCCATTGGTAATTTGATAGGGATTGCATTGAATCTGTCGATTGCTTTGGGTAGTATACTCATTTTCACACTGTTGATTCTTCCAATCCAAGAACATGGTATATCTCTCCATCTGTTGGTATCATCTTTAATTTCTTTCATCAGTGTCTTATAGTTTTCTGCATACAGGTCTTTTGTCTCCTTAGGTAGGTTTATTCCTAGGTATTTTATTCTTTTTGTTGCAATGGTAAATGGGAGTGTTTCCATAATTTCTCTTTCAGATTTTTCATCATTAGTGTATAGGAATGCAAGAGATTTCTGTGCATTAATTTTGTAACCTGCAACTTTACCCTATTCATTAATTAGCTCTAGCAGTTTTCTGGTGGCAGTTTTAGGATTCTCTATGTATAGTATCATGTCATCCGCAAACAGTGACAGTTTTACTTCTTCTTTTCCAATTTGTATTCCTTTTATTTCTTTTTCTTCTCTGATTGCCGTGGCTAGGACTTCCAGAACTATGTTGAATAATAGTGGTGAGAGTGGACATCCTTGTCTCGTTCCTGATCTTAGAGGAAATGCTTTCAGTTTTTCACCATTGAGAATGATGTTTGCTGTGGGTTTGTCATATATGGCCTTTATTATGTTGAGGTATGTTCCCTCTATGCCCACTTTCTGGAGAGTTTTTATCAGAAATGGGTGTTGAATTTTGTCAAAAGCTTTTTCTGCATCTATTGAGATGATCATATGGTTTTTATTCTTCAATTTGTTAATATGGTGTATCACATTGATTGATTTGCGTATATTGAAGAATCCTTGCATCCCTGGGATAAATCCCACTTGATCGTGGTGTATGATCCTTTTAATGTGTTGTTGGATTCTGTTTGCTAGTATTTTGTTGAGGATTTTTGCATCTATATTCATCAGTGATATTGGTCTGTAATTTTCTTTTTTTGTAGTGTCTTTGTCTGGTTTTGGTATCAGGGTGATGGTGGCCTCATAGAATGAGTTTGGGAGAGTTCCTTCCTCTGCAATTTTTTGGAAGAGTTTGAGAAGGATGGGTGTTAGCTCTTCTCTAAATGTTTGATAGAATTCACCTGTGAAGCCATCTGGTCCTGGACTTTTGTTTGTTGGAAGATTTTTAATCACAGTTTCAATTTCATTACTTGTGATTGGTCTGTTGATATTTTCTGTTTCTTCCTGATTCAGTCTTGGAAGGTTATACCTTTCTAAGAATTTGTCCATTTCTTCCAGGTTGTCCATTTTATTGGCATACAGTTGCTTGTAGTAGTCTCTTAGGATGTTTTGTGTTTCTGCGGTGTCTGTTGTAACTTCTCCTTTTTCATTTCTGATTTTATTGATTTGAGTCCTCTCCCTCTTTTTCTTGATGAGTCTGGCTAATGGCTTATCAATTTTGTTTATCTTCTCAAAGAACCAACTTTTAGTTTTATTGATGTTTGCTATTGTTTTCTTTGTTTCTATTTCATTTATTTCTGCTCTGATCTTTATGATTTCTTTCCTTCTGCTAACTTTGGGTTTTGTTTGTTCTTCTTTCTCTAGTTTCTTTAGGTGTAAAGTTAGGTTGTTTACTTGAGATTTTTCTTGTTTCTTTAGGTAGGCTTGTATAGCTATAAACTTCCCTCTTAGAACCGCTTTTGCTGCATCCCATAGGTTTTGGGTCTTCGTGTTTTCATTGTCATTTGTCTCTAGGTATTTTTTTATTTCCTGTTTGATTTCTTCAGTGATCTCTTGGTTATTTAGTAACGTATTGTTTAGCCTCCATGTGTTTGTCTTTTTTACGTTTTTTTCCCTGTAATTCATTTCTAATCTCATAGCGTTGTGGTCAGAAAAGATGCTTGATATGATTTCAATTTTCTTAAATTTACTGAGGCTTGATTTGTGACCCAAGATGTGATCTATCCTGGAGAATGTTCCGTGTGCACTTGAGAAGAACGTGTAATCTGCCGTTTTTGGATGGAATGTCCTATATATATCAATTAAATCTATCTGGTCTATTGTGTCATTTAAAGCTTGTGTTTCCTTATTTATTTTCATTTTGGATGATCTGTCCATTGGTGTAAGTGAGGTGTTAAAGTCCCCCACTATTATTGTGTTACTGTCGATTTCCTCTTTTATAGCTGTTAGCAGTTGCCTTATGTATTGAGGTGCTCCTATGTTGGGTGCATATATATTTATAATTGTTATATCTTCTTCTTGGATTGATCCCTGGATCATTATGTAGTGTCCTTCCTTGTCTCTTGTAACATTCTTTATTTTAAAGTCTATTTTATCTGATATGAGTATAGCTACTCCAGCTTTCTTTTGATTTCCATTTGCATGGAATATCTTTTTCCATCCCCTCACTTTCAGTCTGTATGTGTCCCTAGGTCTGAAGTGGGTCTCTTGTAGACAGCATATATATGGGTCTTGTTTTTGTATCCATTCAGCCAGTCTATGTCTTTTGGTTGGGGCATTTAATCCATTCACGTTTAAGGTAATTATCGATATGTATGTTCCTATGACCATTTTCTTAATTGTTTTGGGTTTGTTTTTGTAGGTCCTTTTCTTCTCTTGTGTTTCCCACTTAGAGAAGTTCCTTTAGCATTTGTTGTAGAGCTGGTTTGGTGGTGCTGAATTCTCTTAGCTTTTGCTTGTCTGTAAAGCTTTTGATTTCTCCATCAAATCTAAATGAGATCCTTGCTGGGTAGAGTAATCTTGGTTGTAGGTTCTTCCCTTTCATCACTTTAAGTATTTCATGCCACTCCCTTCTGGCTTGCAGAGTTTCTGCTGAGAAATCAGCTGTTAACCTTATGGGGGTTCCCTTGTATGTTATTTGTCGTTTTTCCCTTGCTGCTTTCAATAATTTTTCTTTGTCTTTAATTTTTGCCACTTTGATTACTATGTGTCTCGGCGTGTTTCTCCTTGGGTTTATTCTGTATGGGACTCTCTGCGCTTCCTGGACTTGGGTGGCTATTTCCTTTCCCATGTTAGGGAAGTTTTCGATTATAATCTCTTCAAATATTTTCTCTGGTCCTTTCTCTCTCTCTTCTCCTTCTGGGACCCCTATAATGCGAATGTTGTTGCGTTTAATGTTGTCCCAGAGGTCTCTTAGGCTGTCTTCATTTCTTTTCATTCTTTTTTCTTTAGTCTGTTCCGCAGCAGTGAATTCCACCATTCTGTCTTCCAGGTCACTTATCCGTTCTTCTGCCTCAGTTATTCTGCTATTGATTCCTTCTAGTGTAGTTTTCATTTCAGTTATTGTATTGGTCATCTCTGTTTGTTTGTTCTTTAATTCTTCTAGGTCTTTGTTAATCATTTCTTGCATCTTCTCAATCTTTGCCTCCATTCTTATTCCGAGGTCCTGGATCATCTTCACTATCATTATTCTGAATTCTTTTTCTGGAAGGTTGCCTATCTCCACTTCATTTAGTTGTTTTTCTGGGGTTTTTTCTTGTTCCTTCATCTGGTACATAGCCCTCTGCCTTTTCATCTTCTCTGTCTTTCTGTAACTGTGGTTTTTGGTCCACAGGCTGCAGGATTGTAGTTTTTCTTGCTTCTGTTGTCTGCCCTCTGGTGGTTGAGGCTATCTAAGAGGCTTGATGGGAGGCTCTGGTGGTGGGTAGAGCTGACTGTTGCTGTGGCGGTCAGAGCTCAGTAAAACCTTAATCCACTTGACTGTTGATGGGTGGGGCTGGGTTCCCTCCCTGTTGCTGTGGCGATCAGAGCCCAGTAAAACCTTAATCCACTTGACTGTTGATGGGTGGGGCTGGGTTCCCTCCCTGTTGGTTGTTTTGCCTGAGGCAACCCAACACTGGAGCCTACCCGTGCTCTTTGGTGGGGTTAATGGCAGACTCTGGGAGGGCTCACACCAAGGAGAACTTCCCAGGACCTCTGCTGCCAGTGTCCTTATCCCCACGGTGAAACAGAGCCACCACTCGCCTCTGCAGGAGACCCCCCAACACCAGCAGGTACGTCTGGTTCAGTCTCCCCCAGGGTCACTGCTCCTTCCCCTGGGTCCCGATGCACACATTACTTTGTGTGTGCCCTCCAAGAGTGGGGTCTCTGTTTCCCCCAGTCCTGTCACAGTCCTGCAATCAATTCCCACTAGACTTCAAAGTCTGATTCTCTAGGAATTCCTCCTCCCGTTGCCGGACCCCCAGGTTGGGAAGCCTGACGTGGGGCTCAGAACCTTCACTCCAGTGGGTGGACTTCTGTGGTATAAGTGTTCGCCAGTCTGTGAGTCACCCACCCAGCAGTTATGGGATTTGATTTTACTCTGATTGCGCCCCTCCTACCGTCTCACTGTGGCTTCTCCTCTGTCCTTGGACATGGGGTATCCTCCTTGGTGAAGTCCAGGGTCTTCCTGTCAATGATTGTCCAGCAGCCAGTTGTGATTCTGGAGCTCTCGCAAGAGGGAGTGAGTGCACGTCCTTCTACTCCGCCATCTTGGTTAATCCTCCTCTTTGTTCTTTTGACATGTCCCCATCCTTAATTTTTTTTGTCCCCAACCTTTTTTAAGCACTTCCTTACCTTTTGGGTAGCCATGACTCTTGATATCAGAGTTGTGTAAACGTTCTTTATTTTTTTTATTTTTTTAGTTTTTTGGCTGCACCCCGTGGCTTGCGAGATCTTAGTTCCCCAACCAGAGACTGAACCTGGGTCTGGCAGTGAAAGTGCCGAGTCCTAACCACTGGACCACCAGGGAATTCCCAAGATTCTTTAAATCATTAAGAGTGCCTAAAGGAACTGCAAACTTGGGTGCTAAGGTGCAAATTCAAACTAAGAAGGCTCTTGTTACTTATTTTCACCTTGTATTTAATGCAGACATTAGGAGAACATTTCTTTTGCTAAAGGACAGCTGCTTTTCCTTCTGCAACTCTAAACTCTACATCCTTCTTTTTTAATTTTTAAGTCTCAGTCTCATAGTCACTCAATCTCTTGTGGATGAAAGATACAGTGTCCCTTGTTTCCTTTCTCTCCCTCATCTTCCATATCCAATCTCTCAGAAATTTCTTTAATTTTTGCCTACAAAATATCTATTGAATTTGATCTATTCCTCCCATCCCTGCTGCCACCATCCTTGTCCAAGTGCCCATGATCTCTCAGCAGAACTTCTAGAATAGTCTCCCAAAAGGCCTCTCTGCTTCCATAGTTGTCTATCTCCAATCCATTTCTGAAGAACAAGTATAGTGATTAAAAATTTAATATATGCATGTATGTGTACATATCTACATCTATATATCTGGATGTGTGACTCTGGTTATGTCACTTCCCAACTTAAAACATTTTCCAAAGGTTACTTTGTACTTAGGGCAAAAAAAAATCTAAATCCTTTATAATAAACTATAGACTCCCTGCTTACCTCTTCAACTTTATCTCCTCGTTCCTTGACTACCATGTCCCTATCAGCCTGGACATCTTTAATGTTTCAGAGCCCAGCTATAATCCACACTGGGGACATCTATTTGTACAGACTGCTCTCTTTGCTGAAGCTCTTTTACTTCCTGTTTTCAATGACTAACTCCTTTCCATCCCTTCAGTTTCAGTTCAAGTGATACCTAATCAGCACCACTTTCTAATACTCTCATTTGTGTAAGTCCCCACTTTTCTGTCACTGAAATTTTCCCCCATGGAAATGTTTACAGTTTGAAAATTTATATTTATTTATTAGTTATCTTGACTAGCCTTTGTCTTTCTCATTGGTTTGTAATCTCTGAGAGGAGGGTACCACGTTTATTTTATTCCTAGAATGACCAGTGCTTAGCATGGTGCCTTGCATATGATAATTATTCAAGAAATAATTGTTGAAAAAATGAATTAAATATGGAATATATATTTGGAAAACTGGTAAAATATCTTTTTAGGACTTTATTTTTGTGAGTTGAGAACCACAATGTTCAAGCAAGATGTGTTGTTAACTGGGAGAGTGAGAAACCAGTTTAAAGGTATACAATGTAGTTCAAGGTACTTTTAATATATATATATTTTTAAAGTTTTATTTATTTATTTATTTATTTAGGCTGTGTTGGGTCTTCATTTCTGTGCAAGGGCTTTCTCTAGTTGCGGCAAGCGGGGGCCACTCTTCATCGCGGTGCGCGGGCCTCTCACTGTCGCGGTCTCTCTTGTTTAGGAGCACAGGCTCCAGACGCGCAGGCTCAGTAGTTGTGGCTCACGGGCCCAGTTGCTCCGCGGCATGTGGGATCTTCCCAGACCAGGGCTCGAACCCGTGTCCCCTGCATTGGCAGGCAGATTCTCAACCACTGCGCCACCAGGGAAGCCCCAAGGTACTTTTTAATTAAATTTTAAATGCCACAACTTGTTTCACTTTGGTAGAAAACAGACCAAGGAGTAAGAGTTTGTTTACAATTAAAATAACACCAAAAATAGCATTTTGATTAAAATTTGAGAAAGTTAGAATCTAATGTATAACCAAAATGAAAGATATTCAAAATGCTTATAAGAAAATCAAAACAAAGCAAATAAATAACATAAGCAAGTAAAAGAAACAAAAGCAAAACCAAAAGCTCTCTATTAACAGAGGAAGATGGTAGTGGGGTGGGGAGCATTTCTTTTTCTCTAAAATTGTCAACTACTGCAACAAAAGCATGTTTACTAAAGCTTTTTCAGGGCTCTGTTAAGGACTCAATAATATTGAAAAACAATGGCAAATGTGCTTATTTTGCTTTGGTCTCCTGATTATTTTAGTAGGGGTGAATTTTAGGGTATTATAAGTTGTCTTCAGGGAGGCAGTTAGAGGCCTGGGTGCTACTGGTATATAATAGAAACAAATCCTTGTGTACGGAGGGAAAAACTTTACTATAGCTTTAGGTCAAACTAGAGCTGGAATATAGATTGAAAAGCCCAGTTTATAACACCAAAAGTAGGGACTGTGGTGCAATAATAATTGAACTTCTGAGAAAAATAAAGTTACTTCAGGATAGAAATATAGAGAGTGTTGACTTTATTCTTTAATAAATGTGAAACATACAGCATATAAAAACTTAAATTCTAAGTATCATTTTAATGTTCAAAGACGATATAATATGTTTGTGTGTTTCTTCATGCAGTGTACATTTAATAGCTAAACATACTGAAATTCTTATGGAAATATTTATTTCTTACTAATTAAAAAATGCATTGGTCCATTGGTTTTATCCTATGGGTTCTCATACTTTTTTTTTTTATGGCATGAACTATCTTGGTGGCTCATTTTTTTTTTTTTAACATCTTCATTGGAGTATAATTGCTTTACAGTGGTGTGTTATTTTCTGCATTATATCAAAGTGAATCAGCTATACATATACATATATCCCCATATCTCCTCCCTCTTGCGTCTCCCTCCCAACCTCCCTATCCGACCACTCTAGGTGGTCACAAAGCACTGAGCTGATCTCCCTGTGCTATGCAGCTGCTTCCCACTAGCTATCTATTTTACATTTGGTAGTGTATATAAGTCCATACCACACTCTCATTTCGTCCCAGCTTACCCTTCCACTCCCCGTGTCCTCAAGTCCATTCTCTACGTCTGCATCTTTCTTCCTGTCCTGCCCTTAGGTTCTTCAGAATGATTTTTTTTTAAATTTTAGAATTTTATTTATTTTTTTATACAGCAGGTTCTTATTAGTTATCCATTTTACACATATCAGTGTATAAATGTCAATCCCAATCTCCCAATTCATCACACCACCACCCACCCCGCCACTTTCCCCCCTTGGTATCCATACGTTTGTTCTCTACATCTGTGTCTCTATTTCTGCCCTGCAAACCGGTTCATCTGTAACATTTTTCTAGGTTCCACATACATGTGTTAATATACGATATTTGCTTTTCTCTTTCTGACTTACTTCACTCTGTATGACAGTCTCTAGGTCCATCCACGTCTCTACAAATGCCCCAGTTTCGTTCCTTTTTATGGCTGAGTTATATTCCATTGTATATATGTGCCACATCTTCTATTCATCTGTCGATGGACACTTAGGTTGTTTCCATGTCCTGGCTATTGTAAATAGAGCTGCAATGAACATTTTAGTACATGGCTCTTTTTGAATTATGGTTTTCTCAGGGTATATGCCCAGTAGTGGGATTGCTGGGTTGTATGGTAGTTCTATTTTTAGTTTTTCAAGGAACATCCATACTGTTCTTCATAGTGACTATATCAATTTACATTCCCACCAATGGTAGAAGAGGGTACTCTTTTCTCCACACCCTCTTCAGCATTTATTGTTTGTAGATATTTTGATGATGGCCATTCTGACTGGTGTGAGGTGATACCTCATTGTAGTTTTGATTTGCATTTCTCTAATGATTAGTGATGTTGAGCATCCTTTCAAGTGTTTGTTGGCAATCTGTATATCTTCTTTGGAGAAAGGTCTATTTAGGTCTTCTGCCCATTTTTGGATTGGGTTGTTTGTTTTTTTGATATTGAGCTGCATGAGCTGCTTGTAAATTTTGGAGATTAATCCTTTGTCAGTTGCTTCATTTGCAAATACTTTCTCCCATTCTGAGGGTTGTCCTTTTGTCTTGTTTATGGTTTCCTTTGCTGTGCAAAAGCTTTTAAGTTTCATTAGTTCCCATTTGCTTATTTTTGTTTTTATTTCCATTTCTCTAGGAGGTGGGTCAAAAAGGAGCTTGCTGTGATTTATGTAATAGAGTGTTCTGTCTATGTTTTCCTCTAAGAGTTTGATAGTGTCTGGCCTTACATTTAGGTCTTTAATCCATTTTGAGTTTATTTTTCTGTCTGGTGTTAAGGAGTGTTCTAATTTCATTCTTTTACATGTAGCTGTCCAGTTTCCCCAGCACCACTTATTGAATAGGCTGTCTTTTCTCCATTGTATATTCTTGCCTCCTGTATCAAAGATAAAGTGACCATATGTGTGTGGGTTTATCTCTGTGCTTTCTATCCTGTTCCATTGTTCTATATTTCTGTTTTTGTGCCAGTACCATATTGTCTTGATTACTGTAGCTTTGTAATATAGTCTGAAGTCAGGGAGCCTGATTCCTCCTGCTCTGTTTTTCTTTCTCAAGATTGCTTTGGCTATTCGGGGTCTTTTGTGTTTCCACACAAATCGTGAAATTTTTTGTTCTAGTTCTGTGAAAAATGCCATTGGTAGTTTTATAGGTATTGCATTGACTCTGTAAATTGCTTTGGGTAGTATAGTCATTTTCACAATGTTGATTCTTCCAATCCAAGAACACGGTATATCTCTCCATCTGTTTGTATCCTCTTTAATTTCTTTCATCAGTGTCTTATAATTTTCTGCATACAATCTTTTGTCTCCTTAGGTAGGTTTATTCCTAGATATTTTATTCTTCTTGTTGCAGTGGTAAATAGGAGTGTTTCCTTAATTTCTCTTTCAGAGTTTTCATCATTAGTGTATAGGAATGCAAGAGATTTCTGTGCATAATTTTGTATCCTGATATTTTACCAAATTCATTGATTAGCTCTAGTAGTTTTCTGGTAGCATCCTTAGGATTCTCTATGTATGGTATGATGTCATCTGCAAACAGTGACAGCTTTACTTCTTCTTTTCCTTCTTGGATTCCTTTTATTTCTTTTTCCTCTCTGATTGCTGTGACTAAAACTTCCAAAACAATGTTGAATAATAATGGTGAGAGTGGACAACCTTGTCTTGTTCCTGATCTTAGAGGAAATGATTTCAGTTTTTCACCATTGAGAACGATGTTGGCTGTGGGTTTGTCATATATGGCCTTTATTATGTTGAGGTAAGTTCCCTCTATGCCTATTTTCCGAAGGGTTTTTACCATAATTGGGTGTTGAATTTTGTCGAAAGCTTTTTCTGCATCTGTTGAGATGATCATATGGTTTTTCTCCTTCAACTTGTTAATATGGTTTATCACATTGATTGTTTTGGGTATATTGAGGAATCCTTGCACTCCTGGGATAAACCCCACTTGATCATGGTGTATGATCCTTTTAATGTGCTGTTGGATTCTGTTTGCTAGTATTTTGTTGAGGATTTTTGCATCCATGTTCATCAGTGATATTGGCCTGTAGTTTTCTTTCTTTGTGAAACCTTTTTCTGGTTTTGGGATCTGGGTGATGGTGGCCTTCTAGAATGAGCTTGGGAGTATTCCTCCCTCTGCTATATTTTGGAAGAGGTTGAGAAGGATAGGTGTTAGCTCTTCTCTAAATGTTTGATAGAATTCATCTGTGAAGCCATCTGGCCCTGGACTTTTGTTTGTTGGAAGATTTTTAATCACAGTCTCAATTTCAGTTCTTGTGATTGGTCTGTTTATATTTTCTATTTTTTCCTGGTTCAGTCTTGGAAGGTTGTGCTTTTCTAAGAATTTGTCCATTTCTTCCAGGTTGTCCATTTTATTGGCATAGAGTTGCTTGTAGTAATCTCTCATGATCCTTTGTATTTCTGCAGTGTCAGTTGTCACTTCTCCTTTTACATTTCTAATGCTATTGATTTGAGTCTTCTCCCTTTTTTTCTTGATGAGTCTGGCTAATGGTTTATCAATTTTGTTTATCTTCTCAAAGAACCAGGTTTTAGTTTTATTGATCTTTGCTATCATTTCCTTCATTTCTTTTTCATTTATTTCTGATCTGATCTTTATGATTTCTTTCCTTCTGCTAACTCTGGTTTTTTTTTTTTCTTGATTCTCTAATTGCTTTAGATGTAAAGTTAGGTTGTTTATTTGAGATATTTCTTGTTTGTTGAGGTAGGATTGTATTGCTATAAACTTCCGTCTTAGAACTGCTTTTGCTGCATCCCATATGTTTTGGGTCGTCGTATTTTCGTTGTCATTTGTTTCTAGGTGTTTTTTGATTTCCTCTTTGATTTCTTCAGTTATCTCTTGGTTATTTAGTAGTGTATTGTTTATCCTCCATGTGTTTGTATTTTTTACAGTGTTTTTCCTGTAAGTGATATCTAGTCTTATAGCATAGTGGTCAGAGAAGATACTTGATTGGGACATCCCTGGTGTCCCAGTGGTTAAGTATCCACCTGCCAATGCAGGGGGCATGGGTTCGAGCCCTGGTCCAGGAAGATCCCACATGCCACAGAGCAACTAAGCCTGTGCACCACAACTACTGAGCCTGCAGGCTGCAACTACTGAAGCCCATGAGCCTGGAGTCCGTGCTCCACACCAAGAGAAGCCACTGCAGTGAGTCGCCCGTGCACCACAACGAAGAGTAGCCCCTGCTAGCCGCAACCGAAGAAAGCCCACGCACAGCAACAAGGAACCAATGTAGCCAAAAATAAATAAATAAATAAATAAACAAACAAATAAATAAATAAATTTATTAAAAATATATATATACTTGATACAATTTCAATTTTCTTAAATGACCCAAGATATGATCTATCCTGGAGAATGTTCCATGAGCACTTGAGAAGAAAGTGTATTCTACTGTTTTTGGAAGGAATATCCTATAAATATCAATTAAGTCCATCTTGTTTTTTTTTTTTTTTTTTTAATTTTATAGCTACTTTATTTATTTATTTCTTTATTTTTGGCTGTGTTGGGTCTTCGGTTCGTGCGAGGGCTTTCTCTAGTTACGGCAAGTGGGGGCCACTCTTCATCGCAGTGCAGGGACCGCTCTTCATCGCGGTGCGCGGGCCTCTCACTATCGCGGCCCCTCCCGTTGCGGGGCACAGGCTCCAGACGCGCAGGCTCAGTAGTTGTGGCTCACGGGCCCAGCTGCTCCGTGGCATGTGGGATCTTCCCAGACCAGGGCTCGAACCCGTGTCCCCTGCATTAGCAGGCAGATTCTCAACCACTGCGCCACCAGGGAAGCCCAAGTCCATCTTGTTTTATGTGTCATTTAAAGCTTGTGTTTCCTTATTTATTTTCATTTTGGATGATTTGTCCATTAGTGAAAGTGGGGTGTTAAAGTCCCCTACTATGATTTTGTTACTGTCGATTTCCCCGTGTATGGTTGTTAGTATTTGCCTTATGTTATTGAGGTACTCCTATGTTGGGTGCATAAATATTTATAATTGTTATATCTTCTTCTTGGATCTATCCCTTGATCATTATGTAGTGTCCTTCTTTGTCTGTTGTAATAGTCTTTATTTTAAATTCTATTTTTTCTGATATGAGAATTGCTATTCCAGCTGTCTTTTGATTTCCATTTGCATAGATATCTTTTTCCCTCCCCTCACTTTCAGTCTGTATGTTTCCCTAGGTCTGAGGTGGGTCTCTTTTACACAGCATATATATTGGTCTTGTTTCTGTATCCATTCAGCCAGTCTGTGTCTTTTGGTTGGAGCATTTAATCCATTTACATTTAAGGTAGTTATCGATATGTATGTCCCTATTACCATTTTCTTAATTGTTTTGGGTTTTATTTATTGTAGGTGTTTTACTTCTCTTCTTATTGTAGGTCTTTGGGTTTGTTATTGTAAGTCTTGTAGGCCTAGAGAAGGTCCTTTAGCATTTGTTGTAAAGCTGGTTTGGTGATATTGAATTCTCTTAGCTTTCGCTTGTCTGTAAAGGTTTTAATTTTTCCTTCAAATCTGAATGAGATCCTTGCTGGGTAGAGTAATCTTGGTTGTAGGTTTTTCCCTTTTATCACTTTAAATATGTCCTGCCACTGCCTTCTGGCTTGCAGAGCTTCTGCTGAAAGATCAGCTGTTAACCTTATGGGGATTCCCTTGTATGTTATTTGTTGTTTTTCCTTGGCTGCTTTTAATATTTTTTCTTTGTATTTAATTTTTGATAGTTTGAATAATATGGGTCTTGTTGTGTTTCTCCTTCGATTTATCCTGTATGGGACTCTGTGCACTTCCTGGATTTGATTGACTATTTCCTTTCCCATATTAGGGAAGTTTTCAACTATAATCTCTTCAAATGTTTTCTCAGTCCCTTTCTTTTTCTCTTCTTCTTCTGGGACCCCTATAATTCGAATGTTGGTACGTTTAATGTTGTCCAGAAGTCTCTGAGACTGTCCTCAATTCTTTTCATTCTTTTTTCTTTATACTGCTCTGCAGTAGTTATTTCCACTATTTTATCTTCCAGGTCACTTATCTGTTCTTCTGCTTCAGTTGTTCTGCTATTGATTCCTTCTAGAGAATTTTTATTTTCATTTATTGTGTTGTTCATCATTGCTTGTTTGCTCTTTAGTTCTTCTAGGTCTTTGTTAAATGTTTCTTGTATTTTCTCCATTCTGTTTCCAAGGTTTTGGATCATCTGTACTATCATTATTCTGAATTCTTTCTCAGGTAGGCTGCCTATTTCCTCTTCATTTGTTTGGTCTGGTGGGTTTTTACCTTGCTCCTTCATCTGCTGTGTGTTTCTCTGCCTTCTCATTTTGCTTAGCTTACTATGTTTGGGTCTCCTTTTCGCAGGCAGCAGGTTCGTAGTTCCCATTGTTTTTGGTGTCTGCCCCCAGCGGGTAAGGTTAGTTCAGTGGGTTGTGTAGGCTTCCTGGTGGAGGGGACTGGTGCCTGTGTTCTGGTGGATGAGGCTGGATCTTGTCTTTCTGGTGGGCAAGACCATGTCCGGTGGTGTGTTTTGGGGTGTCTGTGACCTTATTATGATTTAGGCTGCCTCTCTGCTAGTGGGTGGGGTTGTGTTCCTGTCTTGCTAGTTGTTTGGCATAGGGTGTCCATCACTGTAGCTTGCTGGTCATTGAGTGGAGCTGGGTCTTAGCGTTGAGATGGAGATCTCTGGGAGAATTTTTGCCGTTTGATATTATGTGGAGCCGGGAGGTCTCTGGTCACCAGTGTCCTGAACTCAGCTCTCCCACCTCAGAGGCACATGCGTGACACCCGGCTGGAGCACCAAGACCCTGCCAGCCACACAGCTCAGAAGAAAAGGGAAGAAAAAAAAATGACCAAAAAATATAATAAAATAAAATAAAGTTATTAAAATAAAAAATATATATATTATTTTAAAAAATTAAAATGTCATAAAAAAGAGAAAGAAAGAAAGAATAGAGCGACCGAACCAATAAACAAATCCACCAATGATAACAAGTGCTAAAAACTATGCTAAAAAAAACCCCCCAAAAAACAGACAGACAGAACTCTGGGACAAATGGTAAAAGCAAAGCTATACAGACAAAATCACACACTCACAAAAAGAGAAATACAAAAAATATATATATATCTATATATATATAAAAAAAGGAAGAGAGTAACCAAATCAATAAACAAATCTACCAATGATAATAAACTCTAAACACTAAACTAAGGTAACCAGAAACCAGAAACAAATTAGATGCAGAAAGCAAAGCGCAAGTCTACAGTTCCTCCAAAGTCCACTGCCTCAGTTTTGGGATGATTCATTGTCTCTTCAGGTATTCCAGAGATGCAGAGTACGTCAAGTGTCAAGTTGATTGTGGAGATTTAATCCGCTGCTTCTGAGGCTGCTGGGAGAAATTTCCCTTTCTCTTCTTTGTTCGCACAGCTCCCGGGGTTCAGCTTTGGATTTGAACCCGCCTCTGCGTGTAGGTCGCCTGAGGGCATCTGTTCTTCGCTCAGTCAGGACGGGGTTAAAGGAGCAGCTGATTAGGGGGCTCTGGCTCACTCAGGCCGGGGGAGGGAGGGATTTGGAATGCGGGGCAAGCCTGCTGCTGTAGAGGCTGGTGTGACATAGCACCAGCCTGAGGCGCCGTGTGTTCTCCTGGGGAAGTTGTCCCTGGATCACGGGACCCTAGCAGTGGCGGGCTGCAGAGGATCCCAGGAGGGGAGGTGTGGATAGTGACCTGTGCTTGCACACAGGCTTCTTGGTGGCTGCAGCAGCATTAGCCTTAGCGTCTCATGCCCGTCTCTGGTGTCTGTGCTGATAGCCGTGGCTCGCGCCTGTCCCTGGAGCTCCTTTAGGAGGTGCTATTAATCCCCTCTCCTTGTGCACCCCGAAACAATGGTCTCTTGCCTCTTCTGCAGGTCCAGACTTTTTCCTGGACTCCCTCCCTGCTAGCTGTGGTGCACTAGCCCCCTTCAGGCTGTGTTCACGCAGCCAACCCCAGTCCTCTCCCTGGGATCTGACCTCTGAAACCGGAGCCTCAGTTCCCAGCTCCCACCTGTCCTGGCGGGGAGCAGACAAGCCTCTCGGGCTGGTGAGTGCTGGTTGGCAGTGATCCTCTGTGCGGGAATCTCTCCGCTTTGCCCTCTGCACCCCTGTTGCTGTGCTCTCCTCCGTGGCTCCGAAGCTTCCCCCTCCCCACACCGCATGTCAGTCAGTGAAGGGCCTTCCTAGTGTGTGGGAACTTTTCCTCCTTCACAGCTCCCTCCCAGAGGTGCAGATCCCATCCCTGTTCTTTTGTTTCTGTTTTTCCTTTCTTCTTTTGCCCCACCCAGGTACGTGGTGGTTTCTTTTTTTTAATTTAATTTATTTTATTTTTTATTTTATTTTTGGCTGTGTTGGGTCTTCGTTGCTGCGCGCGAGCTTTCTCTAGTTGTGGTGAGCAGAGGCTACTCTTCGTTGTGGTGCGCAGGCTTCTCATTGCAGTGGCTTCTCTTATTGTGGAGCACGGGCTCTAAGCGCACAGGCTTCAGTAGTTGTGGCTCATGGGCTCTAGAGCGCAGGCTCAGTAGTTGTGGCGCACGGGCTTAGTTGCTCCGTGGCATGTGGGATCTTCCCGGACCAGGGCTCAAACCCGTGGCCTCTGCATTGGCAGGCAGATTCGTAACCACTGCGCCACCAGTGAAAGCCCCACGTGGTGGTTTCTTGCCTTTTGGGAAGTTTGATTTCTTCTGCCAGCATTCAGTAGGTGTTCTGTAGTAGTTGTTCCACATGTAGATGTATTTCTGCTGTATTTGTGGGGAGGAAGGTGATCTCCACGTCTTACTCCTCTGCCATCTTGAAGGTCCTGTGGTTCTCACACTTTTAATTAAACTATTTTTGATACATTTGAATTAACAACAGTACAATGAATGTCAAGGAAATGAATAACTCTCAATCACTAGGTAAAGAAAGAGGCAACAAGTTCAATATTCCAGTTTCTTCAACAGAGTGATTTTTTCTTTCTCTGCGGGGATTTTCTAAAGACAGAGTGTTAATGGGCTGCAGGCTAATTGTTGGGAAATACTCTTGTTGCGTAGCCGCAAAGGTCAGAGACCCGAGTGTGAATAGGCCTGGGTTCATTATGCTGCTAGGGGGCAGTGGCAGGTGCTCAGAGAGGACACTAATGCCTTCAAAGAGATGCTCTTATCAGAGTAGAGGGACGTGGGTCTACAGTTAGGCCAAGAGGCTGCATTAATCCTATACAAGGTCCTAATCATGGGGAGATCAGCTATTGAATGAAGAAGAAATAAATACAGTGAGAATTTAAAAGAGGGCCTAAGGGAATATTCTTTCACATAGGTGCTGTGACTTCCAAAGAAATCTTAAAATCTGACGAAGACTGATTTTTGTTCCCTTGCATGTTTGTATAGTTTTAAACTTTCTATAACTTCGGATAAGTGAAATCAAGCTAGGCACCAGACCTTGTAGTTTTGATATGAAATGAAGAATTCTCATTCATTACATTTGACTAAGAGCTCAGTCCATGTAAAACTTCCAATGAACTTAAGTCCCAGGTCTTCCTTTCACTAGCCTAGGAATCTTGGAGTAATCACTTTACCTCTCTTGGCTGCAGTGTCCTCATATGAAAAATGGAGTAATGGAGTAGGGGAGAAGAAAGCAAATTTTGATCTAGAGAATAAGCTAAGTATTTTAGAGCTCTAAAACCCTGTGACTGTGTAAACAGAAAACAGAACTGCTCCTTGCATCAATTCTTAGTTTGAGTAGCTGTTATTTCCTGTTGTAAAATTAGGACAGTGTCTAGTTGCACTGTAGGTGTTAGCCTCTATGTAACGTACATCAGTCTTAATACAGCACCTAGCATATAGTACATGCTAAAAAATTATGGTTATGATTATTACTCACATTTTATTGTCATTACCAATGTGGGGAAGTTTTGCATCTTCAGAGGACTATAAAAAATATTTGTACTTGGCAAATTATGTAGCAGAGAACTTGTGCTTTGTGAAAGAAATTTCCATTATAAATAAAATACTCAGACACATTTCTCCAAGGTTCATTTGGGGAAATATTCACAAGACCCTCTCACACAAACATACAGAAATCCAACAAGCCCATAAAAATATACTAAATCAAATTTTAGAAAAAGCATATTTAATCTGTATCTATCTATCTGTATACCCATACGTACATACACAATATATGCAGCATCTGCACTACACATATTGTCTGTATTGGGGTTTGCAATCTATCAGCCAAATCTAGTCTCCACCTATTTTTGTAAATAAAGTTTTATTGCAACACAACCAAGCTCCTTTGCTTATGTTTTATCTATGGTTGCCTTTGCGCAACAGTAGCCAAGTTGAGTAGGTGCCGTGAAGAATGCGTGGCCCTCAAATCCTAAACTAGTTACAATCTGGCTCTTTACAGAAAAGTTTGTTGATCACTGATATACTTTATATATATATATACATGTATGCATATATGTCTGTGTATCATATCTGTACATGTATAAAGATATATAAATATATAGATTCATATTGAAATAAACTTACGTATTTTAACAACAGTATTTATGTGCACATACATACAGAGAGGGAGAAAAGGCAATAATTAGCATTTATTTATCATTTACCTAGTGCCAAGAATTTTTCATGTTTAAGGTTATGTAGTTCTCATAACATATTTATGAGATAGTTAAAATTATATATTTTTGTAGAGAGAGGAAACTGAGGTTCAGGGAGATGAAGTGACATATCGAAGACTGTGCAGCCAATAAATAGCAGAGTGGTGTCTTAAACTCATGCAGTGTGACCTAAAGGTCCAGCTTGCTTAGACCAAATGATGGTGCAGCTTCATACAGGCCGTTACTGCATGAACGGCCACATGCCGTGGAAAGGGGGCCATGGGATTTAAAGCTTCTTAGCCACAGGTAGGACTTATGGTGGAGGAAGGGGTGTTTTGCTGTCCAAGTCATTCAGAAAGGTGTGTGTGTGTTCTGGGGAGTGTGCTGTGATCACTCAGAACTCCTGGAAGGCCACCTTTTGTTTGCTTTAAAAGGAAGGTAGGGCTTCCCTGGTGGCGCAGTGGTTGAGAGTCCGCCTGCCATATCAGGGGACACCACTTCAAACCCTGGTCCGGGAAGATCCCACATGCCGTGGAGCAGCTGGGCCCATGTGCCACAGCTGCTGAACCCGCGCTCTGGAGCCCACGAGCCACAACTACTGAGCCCACATGCCACAACTACTGAAGCCCGCATGCCTAGAGCCCATGCTCCGCAACAAGAGAAGCCACCGCAATGAGAAGCCCGTGTACCTCAACGAAGAGTAGCCCCTGCTCGCCACAACTAGAGAAAGCCCGTGCACAGCAACAAAGACCCAGTGCAGCCAAAAATAAATAAGTAAATAAATTAATTAAAAAAAAAAGGAAGGTACATTTCAAGCTTCTCTGTGGTTGGCGTGAGTTTGCTCCAGCACATAAACATATAAGCATCTGTGATCACATGGAAACTGTTAGTTTATTAAGGTGACACTGAAAGTGGCAGGAAGCTAATGACTTTTTATAAGAATTATAGGCAATTCTGCCCAGTTATGTTCTTATATTTTGAAAATAATTTTTAGAATTTCTGCCACCATGTAACGTTAACTATGTGTCACCTTTTCAGTAATTTATATGATGAGCAGAAGTTTACAAATTGAACATTTTACTGAGTCTGTCCCAAGGACAAACTTTTGATAGAATCTGCTTTTATATTCCAAAATTTGTAGTTAGCCATGGGCACATGGCTCTTTCAACGTTCTATCACTAGACTCATAAACATTGCATCAGAGAAGAAAAAAATTTGAGCATTTGTATTTACAATGAAATATATAAGTAGGAGTTTAAAATGAACTAGTATTTTATTAACAGTGCTAAGAGATACTAGATTTGTGCATAATAGTCTGGGTAGGGATAATTACCTTTTTTAAAAAAATATTTATTTATTTATTTATTTATTTATTATTTTTGGCTGTGTTGGGTCTTCGTTTCTGTGCGAGGGCTTTCTCTAGTTGCGGCAAGTGGGGGCCACTCTTCATTGCGGTGCGCGGGCCTCTCATTATCGCGGCCTTTCTTGTTGCGGAGCACAGGCTCCAGACGCGCAGGCTCAGTAATTGTGGCTCACGGGCCCAGTTGATCCACTGGCATGTGGGAGCTTCCCAGACCAGGGCTTGAACCCGTGTCCCCTGCATTGGCAGGCAGATTCTCAACCACTGCGCCACCAGGGAAGCCCCTAGGGATAATTACTTTTTATAAGTCCCAGTCAGTGGCCCTAGTTTTGATGCACATATTTGTAAACCTGGTGTCTTCTTTTGTGCAGCCTATGGTATAAATAACTTAAAAAACTCTGAACCAGGTCAACTCTGTGAGTGTCTCATAGGTGGTTTAGTGCTGCTTAATTATCAAGATCAATCAATAAGTATATATCTTATAGCAATAATTGCAACTTAAAAGCATGATAACAGGTTTATTACAAATGCAATTAGAGAATTGAGGAGATTGGAGCTTAAAAACATCTCTTTCATGGATCTTGAGATTTAAGCTAATTCCTAGTATGAATTATACTCAGTGTGGGTGCTTAAACACATTCATATTCTTGCGGTTGGTAAAAAATTACCAATAAAATGGTATATTTTAAAAACGTGAGTTTTTACTTCAGTGTGCAAGAACAAATATAGGTCGTTCCTTGGATCAACCTTTTTCAGGAAGTTCACTGGGACTTTGTATGTGTGGAGACTGCATCCAGCCAAAAGCAAAATTGTCTTTGAAGCTCATGTTGGGAATCTTAAGTGCAATATTTATTGCTTTCTAAGGCCTAAAATTTATTTGTAGATCTACTCCCTGTCATGAAACCTTATTTGATATTCAAATGTTCACTTTATATCTTCCACTCACCCCTAGGACTGTTTCTAATATCAACACAGCCTTTTTATGTGTTTTCTGATTTTGCTTTTAATACCACTAGTGACAAATACACTTTAACACTGGCAAATAATCATCATGGGAGAGTTATTTATGCTCCTAGAGATATAATAATTAAAAAAAAATTTTGAAGGGTTTACACCCAGACTTCGGTATGTCTCAAGCTTCAATTTCAAAAAGAATAAAGGAAAATCAAGTAGAGAAGAAAAAAAAGTTAGCTGATGGTGAGGTGTTGAACATATGGATGATATAAATTTATGTGAATCACAAAAATATGAGGAAAAACAACTCAGCTCTCCATGGCTGAATATACAAGGTGGGAACTGCCTCTTCCCAAAGTGTATTTTAATCTTTTTCAATTTTTCTGCTGTCTCTTCATATATTAGTGGTCAATAGTTATTAATTTATTTGGCATTTATCATGCCAATGTTAATTCATGCATATCTAATATGCCTTAATTAGAATTGGGAGGAATTTTCTGGTATGGTGGGCTAATTCTAATGTAGTACTTGTGGAGAGAAAATGAATATTTTCACATGAATCCCACTGCAGTTTACTAATTAATATACTTTAACTCTAGGATATACAGAGTGACATTGGAATCTATACTAAATTAGCAGCAGTTTGTAAACTGGTCAGTATTTATGTTGGTACTTAATGCATCCCTCTAGGAAGCCATATATAAGAACAAACTACCCAGCAACCAGGTTTCCTTAAACTATATTTCTGTTATACTTTGTAGATTGGAAATCTTATAGGTTGAGCTAGACTTCTGTTAGTGGCGAGATGATAGCTGAAATGAACACAAATTCTCTTGGTCATTGTTACCTGGACTCTCTGCTTCTTCCTAAGCCCATCTTCCCTCTCCTGCCCCCCGCCTCTTGCTCCTTTTCCACATTTGAAACTCAGTGTTTGGCGTTTCTTCAATTTGAAATTTAACGTATGGTCTAAGACAGAACTCTGGCGAGTCAGGTTATGACAGTTGAGTTCTAAAGAAACTAGTGCCCACATTTCATATAAAGCTCGATAAAATCAATACCTTCTATGGCCTTTGGTACAAATAATTACTTATGTGATTTCTATGAGTTGACTCCATTTTTAATGCTCAGGAAGAATTGTTTAAAACTCATGTTTCCATGATCATGTTTCTAGGCTGTATTATGTGTTTCCACCTTTGCTGTTACCAATGAAATTTCTTATTCTATTTGTTCTTCTACAAAAAACATTCTGATCACTTGAATAGGCTTTAGGCATGAGAGTACAGTGTCAATTTAAAATCAGGAGTTACACACTGAACATCGTTAGGCAAGTGTCACACAATAAGGTGGACCTACATTTTATAATTCAGCACTTTATTATTCAGGGAAAACAGAGATATCTCCAAACTGACTACCTGAATTTTCAAAAACAAATTTGTAAAACATCACATAACTATGTGAAAATGTAAATTTACTGCTAAATATGCTATCAGATTATAAACATTTTAAGAGTTGGAACTGTCTTTTTCACTTTTTTTTTTTTGCCAAGCCTACCACATAGCATGCACTTAGCAAAATTTTTAAGGGAAAGGAATAACTTTTGATACTAATTTTTGTCAGATTAAAACATATATAAGTAAAACATAAATGAATTTATGATCAATTTTCAACATATTCCCTAATTTTCTCACTTGAAGACTTTAGATTTTCCCTGATTTAAAAACATTTTAAAATTATAACAAATCTACCTCTAAAATTTTAGGTAATGCTATTTGTTAATAATAATTAGCTTTCGTCAAGAATGGAACAGCAAGCAAGCCTACTATTTTAACATTTAAGTAGACTTACCCAATAGCTTCAAACTAGAAACTTTTTTCTGGGTATTAGTAAAAAATCAATTACGTAGTGCATGAGGTTGAGTAGCTTTTATGTTTCCCTTTAAAGACAATTACGTAGTGCCTCAATGACGCTAAGTGCCTCCCAAGGTTATGGTATGTAGCAAATACATAATTAGTATACAGTTTTTTTTAGATTTCAGTCACCACTCTTGTCATTTGTACTTAAAAAACAACTCCTTTTTATTACCCAGGAAACGTTACTCTCAATTTTTGCTATTCATTGAGAATTAGAGGTTAAATTCAAAGACTGAATCAGATTGTCCTTTCTAAAGGACTTGAAGAGACTGTTGCTGGCAAAATTGTCCCTTTCTCTCCAGCCCTAACACTGCAGACTTAATCCGGCCCATTGCTGGTCTCCCGGAATAAGATGTTTATTTCCCTAAAGTAATGAAATTGATAGTATTAGTAGCTACCATTTATTGAGTGGTTATTAGTGCAGGAAACTTATACTAACTATTTTCATATATTATCTCTCCTTCAGCCCTTCCCCTGTCCTCCTAATTTCACATAGAGCAAATCCAAAAGATTTACTGACAAGATGCTCTCTTTAGAAGCAGGCCGACAACCACAAAGTTCAATAATATCGGAAGTTGCAGAAAAAAAAATGCAACCAGTTGAACTATCAGTATAAAGCTGCCTGTCAGACATAATCAACATGCAATTGTCAATATTTAAATACTTTTTGCTACAACACAGCAAAAGAGAAACAGTTCAATAATGTACACTGCAGGAAACTGAGGTGATAAATGCCTTTTCAATTTTCTGGAAGTTGTGTAAGTGTAAAACATACTCCAATAAATTAGGTGTTTACTATATTACAGGTTTGGTTTTTCATTTAGGAAGGGAAAAAGAAGATCAGACATCAAATTTCTTCCCATTTCATCCACTCTGACAACTTTAAATGAAGCAAAGTAGTTTTTTTTTTTGTAGTTTGTATGGAAACATTTTATTACATACTGTACATCACTGTGTATTGCTATATATGTTAATATTGTAAAATATGTCAAAGAGTATGGAGGCTACACACACACACACACACACACACACACACACAATTTAAAGAAGAAGAAAATTGACCCCTGAAGACCTCCACCCAAGTTAAGAAAAAGATCAGAGCCTGTGATTGAAAGCCTCCTGTATCCCCTCCCATCACAGACCCTGTCTTTCCACAGGCAAACACTATCTAACTTTTGCGATACTATTCCCTTGCTTTTCATTTTTTTTTTAACATCTTTTTTTTTTTTAATGAGGATCTTGAATCAGATGCGTATGTTTTGATTGATTGATTGATTGATTGATTTGGCTGTGTTGCGTCTTCGCCTCCGTGCGAGGGCCCTCTCCAGCCGTGGCAAGCGGGGGCCACTCTTCACCGCGATGCGCGGGCCTCTCTCGTTGCGGAGCACAGGCTCCAAACGCGCAGGCTCAGCAGCTGTGGCCCACGGGCCCAGCCGCTCCGCGGCATGTGGGATCCTCCCAGGCCAGGGCCCGAACCCGTGTCCCCTGCATTAGCAGGCAGACTCTCAACCACTGCGCCACCAGGGAAGCCCCCTAACATCTTTATTGGAGTATAATTGCTTTACAATGGTGTGTTAGTTTCTGCTGTATAACAAAGTGAATCAGCTATACATATACATTTATCCCCATTTCTCCTCCCCCTTGCGTCTCCCTCCTACCCTCCCTATCCCACCCCTCTAGGTGGTCACAAAGCACTGAGCTGATCTCCCTGTGCTACGCAGCTGCTTCCCACTAGCTATCTATTTTACATTTGGTAGTGTATATATGTCAATGCTACTCTCTCACTTACTCCCAGCTTACCCTTCCCCCTTGTCGTGTCCTCAATTCCATTCTCTACATCTGCGTCTTTATTCCTGTCCTGCACCTAGGTTCTTAAGAACTATTTTCTTTTTGATTCTATATATATGTGTTAGCATACGGTATTTGTTTTTCTCTTTCTGACTTAACTTCACTCTGTATGACAGACTCTAGGTCCATCCACCTCACTACAAATAACTCAATTTCATTTCTTTTTATGGCTGAGTAATATTCCATTTTATATATGTGCCACATCTTCTTTATCCATTCATCTGTCCATGGACACTTAGGTTGCTTGAATGTCCTGGCTATTGTAAATAGTGCTGCAATGAACATTGTGGTGCCTGACTCTATTTGAATTATGGTTTTCTCTGGGTATATGCCCAGTAGTGGGAATGCTGGGTCGTATGGTAGTTCTATTTTTAGTTTTTTAAGGAACCTCCATACTGTTCTCCATAGTGGCTGTATCAATTTACATTCTCACCAACAGTGCAAGAGGGTTCCCTTTTCTCCACACCCTCTCCAGCATTTATTGTTTGTAGATTTTTTTTTTCCACAATGCTTTTAGCTCTTTCTAGAATGACCTTCTCTCCCTTCTCTCCCCTCCAAATCAAGCTGACTTGGTAAACTCCAATCCATCTGACTTTATTCAGATGTGCCTTCCCAGGCACCAGAGGGTTTTTCTTGTCTCCCCTAGAGTTTTAAACCATCTCTAATTCTACCATTTACAAGGCTGCTGCAATTATTTGCATTTCTGTCTGTCTCCCTTACCTCTCCCCCGCCAACAGAATCCCTCAAGGAAGAAATAGTTTCTTAATAATCTGTTAATCTTTATCTTTATAGTGAATATAATAAGATTATGAATATTATACTTGGAGTCTGACTGCCTGGGGTTTTTTTTTTGAATTTTTAAATTTTATTTATTTTTTTATATAGCAGGTTCTTATTAGTTATCCATTTTATACATATTAGTGTATATATGTCAACCTCAATCTCCCAATTCATCACACCAGCACCCCACCCCTCCACCACTTTCCCTGCTTGGTATCCATATGTTTGTTCTCTACATCTGTGTCTCAATTTCTGCCCTGCAAACCAGTTCATCTGTACCATTTTTCTAGGTTCCACATATATGCGTTAATATACAATATATGTTTTTCTCTTTCTGACTTACTTCACTCTGTATGATGGTCTCTAGATTCATCCACATATCTACAAATTACCCAATTTCTTTCCTTTTTATGGCTGAGTAATATTCCATTGTATATAAGTACCACATCTTCTTTATCCATTCGTCTGTTGATGGGCGTTTAGGTTGCTTCCCTGATGTGGCTATTGTAAATAGTGCTGCAATGAACATTGTGGTGCATGTGTCTTTTTGAATTATGGTTTTCTCTGGGTATATGCCCAGTAGTGGGATTGCTGGATCATATGGTAATTCTATTTTTAGTTTTTGAAGGAACCTATATACTGTTCTCCATAGTGGCTGTATCAATTGACATTCCCACTAGCAGTGCAAGAGGGTTCCCTTTTCTCCACACCCTCTCCCACATTTGTTGTTTGTAGATTTTTTGATGACACCCATTCTGACACATGTGAGGAGATACCTCATTGTAGTTTTCATTTGCATTTCTCTAATGATTGGTGATGTTGAGAATCCATTTATGTGTTTGTTGGCAATCTGTATATCTGCTTTGGAGAAATGTCTATTTACGTCTTCTGCCCATTTTTGGATTGGGTTGTTTGTTTTTTTAATATTGAGCTGCATGAGATTCTTGTATATTTTGGAGACTAATCCTTTGTCAGTTGCTTTGTTTGCAAATATCTTCTCCCATTCTGAGGGTTGTCTTTTCATCTTGTTTATTTTCTTTTGCTGTGCAAAAGCTTTGAAGTTTCATTAGTTCCCATTTGTTTATTTTTGTTTGTATTTCCATTTCTCTAGGAGATGGGTCAAAAAAGATTTTGCTGTGATTTATGTCATAGAGTGTTCTGCCTATGTCTTCCTCTAAGAGTTTGATAGTGTCTGGCCTTACATTTAGGCCTTTAATCCATTTTGAGTTTATTTTTGTGTATAGTGTTAGGGAGTGTTCTACTTTCATTCCTTTACATGTAGCTGTCCAGTTTCCCCAGCACCACTTATTGAAGAGGCTGTCTTTCTCCATTGTATATTCTTGCCTCCTTTATCAAAGATAAGATGACCATATGTGCGTGGGTTTATCTCTGGGTTTTCTATCCTGTTCCATTTTTCTATCCTGTTCCATCTATATTTCTGTTTTTGTGCCAGTACCATATTGTCTTGATTACTGTAGCTTTGTAGTGTAGTCTGAAGTCTGGGAGCCTGATTTCTCCAGCTCCACTTTTCTTTCTCAAGATTGCTTTGGCTATTCAGGGTCTTTTGTGTTTCCATTCAAATTGTGAAATTTTTTGTTCTAGTTCTGTGAAAAATGCCATTGGTAGTTTGATAGGGATTGCACTGAATCTGTAGGTTGCCCTGGGTAATATAGTCATTTTAACAATGTTGATTCTTCCAATCCAAGAGCATGTTATATCTCTCCATCTTTTTGTATCCTCTTTAATTTCTTTCATCAGTGTCTTATAGTTTTCTGCATACAGGTCTTTTGTCTCCTTAGGTAGGCTTATTCCTAGGTATTTTATTCTTTTTGTTGCAGTGGTAAATAGGAGTGTTTCCTTAATTTCTCTTACAGTGTTTTCATCATTAGTGTATAGGAATGCAAGAGATTTCTGTGCATTAATTTTGTATCCTGCTATTTTACCAAATTCATTGATTAGCTCTAGTAGTTTTCCGGTGGCATCTTTAGGATTCTCTATGTATAGTATCATGTCATCTGCAAACAGTGACAGCTTTACTTCTTTTCCGATTTGGATTCCTTTTATTTCTTTTTCTTCTCTGATTGCTGTGGCTAAAACTTCCAAAACTATGTTGAATAATAGTGGTGAGAGTGGACATCCTTGTCTTGATCCTGATCTTAGGGGAAACGGTTTCAGTTTTTCAACATTGAGAACAATTCTGGCTGTGGGTTTGTCATATATGACCTTTATTATGTTGAGGTAAGTTCCCTCTATGCCTACTTTCTGGAGGGTTTTTATCATAAATTGGTGTTGAATTTTCTCAAAAGCTTTTTCTGCATCTATTGAGATGATCATATAGTTTTTATCCTTCAGTTTTTTAATATGGTGTATCACATTGATTGATTTGCATATATTGAAGAATCCTTGCATTCCTGGGATAAACCCCACTTGATTGTGGTGTATGATCCTTTTAATGTGCTGTTGGATTCTGTTTGCTAGTATTTTGTTGAGGATTTTTGAATCTATGTTCATCAGTGATATTTGCCTGTAGTTTTCTTTCTTTGTGACATCTTTGTCTGGTTTTGGTGTCAGGGTGATGTTGGCCTCACAGAATGAGTTTGGGAGTGTTCCTCCTTCTGTTATATTTTGGAAGAGTTTGAGAAGGATAGGTGTTAAGTCTTCTCTAAATATTTGATAGAATTCACCTGTGAAACCATCTGGTCCTGGACTTTTGTTTGTTGCAAGATTTTTAATCACAGTCTCAATTTCAGTGCTTGTGATTGGTCTGTTTATATTTTCTATTTCTTCCTGGTTCAGTCTTGGAAGGTTGTGCTTTTCTAAGGATTTGTCCATTTCTTCCAGGTTGTCCATTTTTTTTTTTTTTTAATTTTTTTTTTCCTTTTAATTAATTAATTAATTATTTTATTTTTGGCTGCATTGGGTCTTCGTTTCTGTGCGAGGGCTTTTTCGACTTGCGGCGTGCGGGGGCCACTCTTCATCGCGGTGCGCGGGCCTCTCACTATCGCGGCCTCTCTTGTTGCGGAGCGCAGGCTCCAGACGCGCAGGCTCAGCAGTTGTGGCTCACGGGCCTAGTTGCTCCGTGGCATGTGGGATCTTCCCAGACCAGGGCTCGAACCCGTGTCCCCTGCATTGGCAGGCAGATTCTCAACCACTGCGCCACCAGGGAAGCCCCCAGGTTGTCCATTTTATTGGCATATAGTTGCTTGTAGTAATCTCTCATGGTCCTTTGTATTTCTGCAGTGTCAGTTGTTACTTCTCCTGTGTCATTACTAATTCTATTTATTTGAGTCTTCTCCCTTTTTTTTTTTTTGATGAGTCTGGCTAATGGTTTATCAATTTTATTTATCTTCTCGAAGGAACAGGTTTTAGTTTTATTGACCTTTGCTATTTTTTCCTTCATGTCTTTTTCATTTATTTCTGATCTGATCTTTATGATTTCTTTCCTTCTGCTAACTTTGTGGTTGTTTTGTTCGTCTTTCTCTAATTGCTTTAGGTGTAAGGTTAGGTTGTTTACTTGAGATATTTCTTGTTTCTTGAGGTAGGATTGTATTGCTATAAACTTCCCTCTTAGAACTGCTTTTGCTGCATTCCATAGGTTTTGGGTTGTCGTGTTTTCATTGTCATTAGTTTCTAGGTATTTTTTGATTTCCTCTTTGATTTCTTCCGTGATCTCTTGGTTATTTAGTAGTGTATTGTTTAGCCTCCATGTGTTTGTATTTTTTACAGATTCTTTTTCTGTAATTGATATCTAGTCTCATAGCATTGTGGTCAGACAAGATACGTGATATGATTTCAATTTTCTTAAATTTACCAAGGCATGATTTGTGACCCAAGATATGACCTATCCTGGAGAATGTTCCATGAGCACTTGAGAAGAAAGTGTATTCTGTTGTTATTGGAAGGAATGTCCTATAAATATCAATTAAGCCCATCTTGTTTAATGTATCATTTAAAGCTTGTATTTCCTTATTTATTTTCATTTTGGATGATCTGTCCATTGGTGAAAGTGGGGTGTTAAAGTCCCCTACTATGATTGTGTTACTGTCGATTTCCCCTTTTATGTTTGTTAGCATTTACCTTAAGAGTCCTTCTTTGTGTCTTGTAATAGTCTTTATTTTACAGTCTATTTTGTCTGATATGAGAATTGCTACTCCAGCTTTCTTTTGGTTTCCATTTTCATGGAGTATCTTTTTCCATCCCCTCACTTTCAGTCTGTGTGTGTCCCTAGGTCTGAAGTGGGTCTCTTGTAGACAGCATATATATGGGTCTTGTTTTTGTACCCAGCCAGTCTATGTCTTTTGGTTGGAGCACTTAATCCATGTACATTTAAGGTAGTTATCAATATGTTTGCTCCTATTACCATTTTCTTAATTGTTTTGGGTTTGTTATTGTAGGTCTTTTCCTTCTCTTGTGTTTCCTGCCTAGAGAAGTTCCTGTAGCATTTGTTGTAAATCTGGTTTGGTGATGCTGAATTCTCTTAGCTTTTGCCTATCTGTAAGGGTTTTAATTGCTCTGTCGAATCTGAATGAGATCCATGCTGGGTAGAGTAATCTTAGTTGTAGATTTTTCCCTTTCATCACTTTAAATATGTTCTGCCACTGCCTTCTGGCTTGCAGAGCTTCTGCTGAAAGATCAGCTGTTTACCTTATGGGGATTCCCTTGTATGTTATTTGTTGTTTTTCCCTGGCTGCTTTTAATATTTTTTCTTTGTATTTAATTTTTGACAGTTTGATAAGTATGTGTCTTGGCATGTTTCTCCTTGGGTTTATCCTGTATGGGACTCTCTGTGCTTCCTGGACTTGATTGACTATTTCCTTTCCCATATGAGGGAAGTTTTCAACTATAATCTCTTCAAATATTTTCTCAGAACCTTTCTTTTTCTCTTCTTCTTCTGGGACCCCTATAATTCGAATGCTGGTGCATTCAATGTTGTCCCAGAGGTATCTGAGACTGTCCTCAATTCTTTTCATTCTTTTTCCTTTAACCTGCTCTGTGGTAGTTATTTCCACTATTTTATCTTCCAGGTCACTTATGCATTCTTCTGCCTCTGTTATTCTGCTATTGATTCCTTCTAGAGAATTTTTAATTTCTTTTATTGTGTTGTTCATCATTGTCTGTTTGCTCTTTAGTTCTTCTAGGTCCTTGTTAAACGTTTCTTCTATTTTCTCCATTCTATTTCCAAGATTTTGGATCATCTTTACTATCATTACTCTGAATTCTTTTTCAGGTAGACTGCATATTTCCTCTTCATTTGTTTATTGTGGTGGGTTTTTACCTTGCTCCTTCATCTGCTGTGTGTTTCTCTGTCTACTCATTTTGCTTAACTTACTGTGTGTAGTGTCTCCTTTTTGCCGGCTGTAGGTTCGTAGTTCCCGTTGTTTTTGATGTCTGCCCCCAGTGGGTAAGGTTGGTTCAGTGTGTTGTGTAGGCTTCCTGGTGGAGGGGACTGTTGCCTGTGTTCTGGTGGTTGAGACTGGATCTTGTCTTTCTGGTGGGCAGGTCCACGTCTGGTGGTGTGTTTTGGGGTGTCTGTGACCTTATTATGATTTTAGGCAGCCTCTCTGCTAATGGGTGCGGTTGTGTTCCTGTCTTGCTAGTTGTTTGGCATGGGGTGTCCAGCACTGTAGCTTGCTGGTTGTTGAGTTGAGCTGGATCTTAACATTGACATGGAAATCTCTGTGAGAGCTTTCACCGTTTGGTATTATGTGGGGCTGGGAGGTCTCTGGTGGACCAATGTCCTGAACTCGGCTCTCCTACCTCAGAGGCTCATGCCTGACAGCCGGCCAGAGCACCAAGACCCTGTCAGCCACTCAGCTCAGAATAAAATTGAGACAAAAAAAGAAAGAATGAAAGAAAAAAATAAAATAATTAAAATTAAAAAAATATTATTAAAAATAAAAAAGTAATAAAAAAAAAGAGAAAGAAAGAACAACCAAACCAAGAAACAAATCCACCAATTATAACAAGTGCTGAAAGGTATACAAAACGTACATAAATAAGGACAGACAGAACACTAGGACAAATGGTAAAAGCTGGGCTATTTAGACAAAATCACACAAAGAAGCATATACATACACACTCACAAAAAGAGAAAAAGGAAAAAATATATATATATATATAAAAAAATAGGAAGTGAGCAACCAAATCAATAAACAAATCTACCAGTGATAATCAGCTCTAAATACTAAACTAAAATAAACATAAAAACAAAAACAAATTAGATCCAGAAAGCAAACCCCAAGTCTACAGTTGCTCCCAAAGTCGACTGCCTCAATTTTGGGATGATTCCTTGTCTATTCAGGTATCCCACAGATGCAGGGTACATCAAGTTGATTGTGGAGATTTAATCTGCTGCTCCTGAGGCTGCTGGGAGAAATTTCCCTTTCTCTTCTTTGTTCGCACAGCTTCTGGGGTTCAGCTTTGGACTTGGCCCTGCCTCTGTGTGTAGGTTGCCTGAGGGCGTCTGTTCCCCACCCAGACAGCACGGGGTTAAAGTAGCAGCTGGTTCGGGGGCTCTGGCTCACTCAGGATGGGGGGAGGGAGGGGTACGGATGCGGGGCGAGCCTGTGGCGGCAGAGGCTGGCGTGACCTTGCAGCAGCCTGAGACACGCCGTGTGTTCTCCTGGGGAAGTTGTCCCTGGATTACAGGACCCTGGCAGTGGTGGGCTGCACAGGCTCCTGGGAGGGGAGGTGTGGATAGTGACCTGTGCTTGTACACAGGCTTCTTGGTGGCTGCAGCAGCAGCCTTGGCCTCTCATGCCTGTCTCTGGTGTCCACACTGATAGCTGAGGCTTGCGTCCGTCTCTGGAGCTCATTTAGGCGGTGCTCTTAATTCCCTCTCCTTGCACACCCCAAAACAATGGTCTCTTGCCTTTTCTGCAGGTCCAGACTTTTTCCCGGACTCCCTGCCGGCTAGCCGTGGGGCACTAGCCCCCTTCAGGCTGTGTTCACGCAGCCAACCCCAGTCCTCTCCCTGGGATCTGACCTCGGAAGCCAGAGCCTCAGCTCCCAGCCCCCAACCCGCCCCGGCAGGTGAGCAGACAAGCCTCTCGGGCTGGTGAGTGCTGCTCGGCGCCGATCCTCTGTGTGGGAATCTCTCCGCTTTGCCCTCCGCACCCCTGTTGCTGCGCTCTCCTCCGTGGCTCCGAAGCTTCCCCCCTCCGCCACACCCCATGTCTGTCAGTGAAGGGGCTTCCTAGTGTGTGGAAACTTTTCCTCCCTCACAGCTCCCTACCAGAGGGGCAGGTCCCATCCCTATTCTTTTGTCTCTGTTTTTCCTTTTTTCTTTTACCCTACCCAGGTACGTGGGGAGTTTCTTGCCTTTTGGGAAGTCTGAGGTCTTCTGCCAGCTTTCAGTATGTGTTCTGTAGGAGTTGTTCCACATGTAGATGTATTTCTGATGTATTTGTGGGGAGGAAGGTGATCTCCATGTCTTACTCCTCTGCCATCTTTAAGGTCCCTCCCAAAGTAGTTTTTTGACTATTATGTTCTATCTTGATAATGTTTCTCTCATACTTCTCTGGCACATATGATATATCCTTTGCTGTTGTCAATGTGTCATAGCATTTCCCTACTTATTTACCTTGCTTTGTTCTACACCAGCTGTATGAAGTAAATATAATTTCATGATGATACTTTTCTAGCACTGTAATCTGCCATGGGAGTGGAAAACACCAGGTAAACAGAATTTAATTTTCTGAAGTGTTTTTGTTAGACTTTGTGGAAATTCAGATTTGCATTTTCTTTCATTTTCCACTGAGTTCTGTGCTGACAAGATAAGTGATCCTTTCTGGGCACCGAAGTTTATCTAGACCATGGGAGTTCCCTGGTTTATGAAAACTGATATAAGAAAATCTACATGCAAAAAAGAAGTGGAAAGATTTTTTTCAAAAGTGATTTTTAGTTTACTGAATGGATTTGCCGAGGGATTGCTTCCAAAAGCGAGCTCTAAAAGGACATCTGCTTATTTTACACATCATTAACTATTTGTCAGAGAAAACAGGGCAGAGAAAATTAAAGAATTAGGAATCCACTGCCAATTATAGAGCAATTAAAAAATGAGAACCCTTTTATTTGATGTTATAGTGGAAATAAACATGAAAACGTGCTTGCCACACCTAATGACAGAAAAGTCAGCTTGAGAACATGACATTCTTGTTATCCATTGAGTCACTGGCTATCCTGAGCTGGGCCCTGTTTGAAGGACACAGAAGTTGTTATAGTGTAAATAAGATTTTTTTCTCAAAGGATTTATAGTGTAGTGAGAAGGATCAAATCCATGAATGCTGACATAGTGGAAAGTGAACTGCTTTGGAAATGAGATTCGATAGTATAGTTAGCGATTCTTGGTTAATCACAGAAATCTTCTAGAAAACAGCTTTTGATTTGTGGCCTAACTATTGAAGGGAAATATCTCCAATCCTACAGAACAAACTGACAGCTTAGTGAGATAAGGAAAGCATGCAGTTTGGCATCTGGGAACTAGATTTGTCTCTTAACTAGCCATGTGCTTTAGAGGAAGACACTTAACTTCTCCGAGCTGCACTTTTTCTCATCTTAAAACAAGACTAATAATCTTCATCTACTTCATAGCACTGTTGGGGAACCAAATAAGATATAGTTGGAAAGAGCTTAGCACAGTCCTTAGTGCAATTTCCCTGACTTTGAGAATTTGGCAGTGTTCTCAATCTTCACATATAAAAGGTATCAAGCCTCCTAAATCCACACCTGCCCCTGAGTTGGAGCATCTGGTCCAGGTTAGTGGAAAATCAGCCAGAAGTAGAAAGGTGAGATTGGGGAGGCTGGGAGGAAAGCCTTGGAGAACGATTGATGCTAATGAAGAGCAGCCTGTGGGTTGGGGCTGCTGAGGTTAGAGGCACTAAATGCGGCTAAATCAGGACTGGAAATGTGAAAAAACTTCAGCAACAAGTAGAGGGGAAAAAAATTGAAAACAAAGGTTAAAATGAAAAAGGATCTAAACAGAGAGACAGAGAACTCCTTTGATGAATGGTTATTTTCTTGCAAACAGAGATCAGTGTTCTGCAATTTAAAATTGGTTTGGGGAATTCCCTAGCGGTCCAATGGTTGGACTCTGTGCTCTCACTGCCGAGGGCCCAGGTTCAATACCTGGTAGGGGAACTAAGATCCCGCAAATTGTGGGGTGTGGCTTAAATAAATAAATGAATGAATGAATGAATAAATAAATAAATAAAATTGGTTTGTAATTATTTAATGAAGGTATAAGTGGGAAATCCCTGTTTCTTGTGTACCAGCCATGGGTTTTCTGCACAGATGTGTCCAGACACTGACCACTGGCAAGATGAGTTGGGAACAGGGATTGCGTGTGACTTTCCCATGTCCACTGTGCTTATCAGTGCCTGCCCTGAATTTAAAGAAGAGATGATGGGGCTTCCCTGGTGGTGCAGTAGTTAAGGATCCACCTGCCAATGCAGGGGACACAGGTTCGAGCCCTGGTGCAGGAAGACCCCACATGCTGCTGAGCAGCTAAGCCCGTGAGCCACAACTACTGAAGCCTGTGCACCTAGAGCCCGTGCTTTGCAATAAAAGAAGCCACCGCAATGAGACCCCCACGCACCGCAATGAAGAGTAGCCTCCACTCACTGCAACCAGAGAAAAGCCTGTGCGCAGCAATGAAGACCCAACACAGCCAAAAATAAAATAAATAAATTAAAAAAAAAAAAGAAGAGATGATGGCCTTTTTGAAATCCAGGTTGTCCAGTACCTGGAACTCCAATTTTTCCCTTGATCTAGGTAGAGAGGATCAGAAAACCAGAGGTCAGTAGTTAATTGCAGTGTTAGAAGGGACGAGGGAAACAATCCTAGAGCATGATTCTTCTGCCTAGGGCTAGAAGGAGTCTATGGGATAAATGGGAGTGGGTCGACTTGGCAGCTTGGAGAAAATACCCCCTCCTCATCACTGGTAACACGAAGGTCCAAAAGTAAGATAATTTATGGAATAATTTTTACATTTCTGGGATCCTAACAAAAACCCAAGATTTTATCAGTTTTCCTGCTTCAAAAGTTCTCCCTGGGCTTCCCTGGTGGCGCAGTGGTTGAGAATCTGCCTGCTAAGGCAGGAAACACGGGTTCGAGCCCTGGTCTGGGAAGATCCCACATGCCGCGGAGCAACTGGGCCCGTGAGCCACAACTACTGAGCCTGCGCGTCTGGAGCCTGTGCTCCGCAACAAGAGAGGCCACAATAGTGAGAGGCCCGCGCACCGCGATGAAGAGTGGCCCCCACTTGCCACAACTGGAGAAAGCCATAGCACAAAAACGAAGACCCAACATAGCGATCAATCAGTCAATAAAGAAATCTTAAAAAAAAAAAAAAAAAAAAAAAAAAAAAAAGTTCTCCCTGCTGCCTGGTTAGGCCCTTGGCTAAAATATCCAACTAACAAAGGTAGATCTGAGATACTCAGAAGCTCTCTTTTATTTATTTATTTATTATTTATTTATTTATTTATTTATTTACTAAGTGCCCAACAGCTGTCAGGTACGGACAGTTTTTTACCCCCAAATAATAATAATCTATTAGAAGTATAGGCATACCTCAGAGATATTGCAGGTTCAGTTCCAGACCACCACAATAGAGCAAGTATGGTAATAAAGCAAGTCACACAAATTCTTTGGTTTCCTAGTGCATATTAAAGTTATGCTACACTGTAGTCTATTAAGTGGGCAATAGCATTATTTCTAGAAAACAATGTACACACCTTGATTAAAAATATTTTATTGCTAAAAAATGCTAGCCGTCATCTGAGCTTTAGCTAGTCATAATCTTTTTGCTGATGGAGGGTTTTGCTTCAGTGTTGATGGCCGCTGACCGATCAGGGTGGTAGTTGCTGAAGGTTTGAGTGGCTGTGGCCATTTCTTAAAGCAGCAGTGAAGTTTGCCACATTGACTCTTCCTTTCATGAATGACTTCTTTGTAGCTTGTAATGCTGTTTGATAGTGTTTTACCTACAGTTGATCTTCTTTCAGAATTGGAGTCAGTCCTCTCAAACCCTGCTGCTCCTTTATCAACTAAGTTTATGTCGTATTATAAATCCTTTGTTGTCATTTCAGTAATCTTCACAACGTCTTCACTGGGAGTAGATTCCATCTCAAGAAACCACTTTCTTTGCTCTATAGGAAGTGACTCCTCATCTATTCAAGTTTTATCATGAGATTGAAGAAATTCAGTCACATCTTCAGGCTCCACTTCTAAGTCTAGTTCTCTTGCTGTTTTCACCACATCTGCAGTTACTTCCTCCGCAGGAGTCTTGAACCCCTCAAAAGCACCCATGAGGTTTGGAATCAACTTCTTCCAAACTCCTGTTAATATTGATATTTTGACCTTTTCCAATGAAGCATAAGTGTTCTTAATGGCATCTAAAATGGTGACTCCTTTCCAGAAGGTTTTCAATTTACTTTTCCCAGACCCAGCAGAGGAGTCGCTATCTATGGCAGTTACAGCCTTACAAAATATATTTCTTAAATACTAAGACTTTAAAGTTGAAATGACTCCTTGATCCATGGGCTTCAGAATGGATGCTATGTTAGCAGACGTGAAAAACACACTAATCTCATTGTACATCTCCATCAGAGCTCTTGGCTGATGAGGTTCATTGTCTATGAGAAGTAATATTTTGAAAGGAATTTTTTTCTGAGCAGTAAGTCTCAACATTCAGCTAAAATATTCACTAAACCGTATTGTAAACTGATGTGCTGTCATCTAGGTTTTGTTGGTGTGTTATAGAGCACAAGCAGAGTAGAGTTAGCATAATTCTTTTTTCTTAAATTTATTTATTTATTTATTTATTTATTTATTGGCTGCATTGGGTCTTCGTTGCTGCACATGGGCTTTCTCTAGTTGTGGCGAGCGGGGGCTACTCTTCATTGTGGTGCATGGGCGTCTCACTGAGGTGGCTTCTCTTATTGTGGAGCACGGGCTCTAGGCGTGCGGGCTTCAGTAGTTGTGACTCACAGGCTTCAGCAGTTGTGGCCTGCGGGCTCTAGAGTGCAGGCTCAGTAGTGCAGTGCACAGGCTTAGTTGCTCCGTGGCATGTGGGATCTTCCCGGACCAGGGATCGAAACTGTGTCCCCTGCATTGGCAGGCAGATTCTTAACGACTGCGCCACCAGGGAAGTCCCAGCATAATTCTTAAGAGACCTAGCAATTCCAGAATGGTGAATGATCATTGGCTTCAACTTAAAGTCATCAGTTACATCCTAAACAAGAGAGTCGGCCTGTCCTTTGAAGCTTTGAAGCCTGACATTTATTTCTCCTCTATAGCTATAAAAGTCCTAGATGGTATCGTCTTCCAATATAAGACTGTTTTGTCTGCTTAGAACATCTGTTGTTTGGTGTAACCACCTTCATTAATTATCTTAACTAGATCTTCTGGATAACTTGCTGCAGCTTCTACGTCAGCACTTGCTGCTTTGCCTTGCACTTCAATGTTATGAAGATAGCTTCTTTCCTTAAACCTTATGAACCAAACTCTGATAGCGTCAAACTTTTCTTCTGCAGCTTCCTCACTTTTCTCAGCCTTCATAGACTTGAAGAGAATTAAGGCCTTGCTCTAATTAGGGGTTGGACTAAGAGAATGTTTTGACTGGTTTAATCTTCTATCCAGATCACTAAAACTTTCTCCATATCAGCAATAAGGCTGCTTCTCTTTCTTATCATTTGTTTGTTCACTGGAGTAGCACTTTAAAAAAAAAAATTTTTTTTAATTTATTTACTTTTGGATCTGTTGGGTCTTTGTTGCTGTGCGTGGGCTTTCTCTAGTTGCGGGGAGTGGGGGCTACTCTTCATTGCGGTGTGCAGGCTTCTCATTGCAGTGGCTTCTCTTATTGCAGAGCATGGGCTCTAGGCACGTGGGTTTCAGTAGTTGCAGCACATAGGCTCAGTAGTTGTGGCGCACGGGCTTAGTTGCTCTGTGGCATGTGGGATCTTCCCAGACCAGCGCTCGAACCCGTGTCCCCTGCACTGGCGGGCAGATTCTTAACCACTGCACCACCAGGGAAGTCCCTGGAGTAGCACTTTTAATTTCCTTCAAGAACTTTTCCTTTGCAATCACCACTTGGCTGTTTAGCACAAGAGGCCTAGCTTTTGTCCTCTCTCAGCTTTTGACATGCCTTCCTCACTAAGCTTAATCATTTCTAGCTTTTGATTTAAAGTGAGAGATGTGCAGCTCTTCCTTTCACTTGAATACTTAGAGGCCATTGTAGGCCTAATTATCATTTGGCCTAATCTCAATATTGTTGTGTGTCAGTAAATAGGGAGGCCCAAGGAGAGTGAGACAGCTGGAGGAACAGTTGGTCAGTGGAGCAGTCAGAACACATATAACATTTATCGATTAAGTTCACCATCTTATATGGGCGCAATTTGTGGTGCCCCAAAACAATTCCAATGGTAATATCAAAGATCACTGATCACAGATCACCATAACAAATATAATAATAATGAAAAAGTTTGAAATATTATGAGAATTACCAAAATATGACACAGGAACACAAAGTGAGCAAATGCTGTAGGAAAAATGTTGTCTATATACTTGCTGAACATAGGGTTGCCACAAACTTAATTTATAAAAACCAATATCTGCAAAGTGAAAGAAATAAAGTGAAGCACAATAAAATGAAGTACGGCTGTAGTTACTTACATGTCAGTGGACACATGGCCTCTCATATTAACTTTTCTTAGAGTATTACCTTTAGATGTGGACTGGACACAAGAGGGATGGTAGCTGGAGGTCAAATCTTAATGCCTCAAGTCAGCTTTATTTCTGAGAAGTCACTCATTCTGCAGAATCAGAAAATGATAGGGCTGAAGGGCAGAGTGAAAGGTCACCTACTTTATCCCTCTACCTCTGAGCAGTTCATGAGTGACCCAAATGTAATACTCGTGTTAATTATACGTATTCTGCTGAGCTTGGTTGTATGCCATTTCCTGCCTCTGTCCCTCAGCTGCAAATTCTACAGCACGACATTTGTTTCACTGATAGTACTGATAACTGCTGGTGAAATGTCATCTAATAAAACATGATCTGGTTTTGTGATTGAAATGTCAGATGCTACAATTATCTGATTTCTTCCTAAAGATACATTTGGCCTTTGTCTAATCCTCTCTGCTTCGGTTTTCCTAACATCCTAAGGCCAAGTGTATCCTGTCAATATATAAAGGATTCTCAGGGACTGGGGAGGAAATTGGAACCCTGGGCTTCTGGACCTCACAGCCTTCTTTCTGGTTCCTTTCAGTAAAAATGTGTTCTTGATAATACTTTTTAAATTGGAGAAAAGCAAAGGTGGAGCTAGGAGTCAACTTCATTTTTTCTTTCTGAGAAAAACATCACCCAGACTTAAGTTTCCTGGGTTATACTGAAAGCGAGCTGAAGACCCAGGCCCCTCCAGCATCTCTGCAACCTCCACGAGATCCAAAAAGGCCAGCTGAGCTCTCTTTGCCTCTGACACTTAGACAGCTGGCCTGGTTTTCAGCATGATACAATCTAGCTGCAAATAGACTGCACATGGCGATATCTTTGTTGATCAAGTGTGAGTGAGACTCTCCCATAGCTCCAGGAGGTCCTGAGTCCACACATATATAATATATATTCTCATAAATATGTATATCTATAAAATTGTTGTTATCGTTTGTTCTGTGGAATAACCACAAATAGCATAACACAAAGGCATTCAGGAAGCAGACGTGCTGTTATTGAGATTCTCTTCTCATTTATTCTTTCCAGAGTTTAGAATTAGCCTGTATGTAGCTATATTTGTGTGTGTGTGTGAGAGAGAGAGAGGGAGAGAGAGATTGATTCTTCATACTCTACCATATAATTTAATAATTAACATCTTCCCCAGTGCTGGAATGGAGAGATTGCTCATTAAGTCTGCAGATGGCACTATGCTGGGCAAGCTAACAAGACGTAAAGTTAGTTAATTTCGGAACTGCACAAAGCAATGGAGAAGCAGATGAGACTGCCACTGAGTGTGGAAACCAGGCTAGATCATGAATGTGAAATAAAAGAACATGTAGGGAGAAGGCTAGGAAATTTAAGTGACAAAGTGGAATAAAGTTTTAGAAATGGAGATTTTAGGAAAATAGTCCAGTGACAATTGAGAAAGGAGCAAGGAAAATCTTTATCCCTTTTAGATATAAGGCTGGAATAAAACTGCTACAAATGATTTAGAATGTTTGAATAATAAAACATCAACTAAAAGCAGATGACTATATCACATCTTGTGGTGGGAAGGTAAAAGTCAACTAAATCAGGCGACGCTGTGCTTGATTTACATGTCAGATTATATTAATTTATTATTTAGACATATGCTTTGCTTGCCTACTGTATAACTCCCTCTAAAACATTTCTCATATTGTAAACAAAGTAATCTATTTTTAAGGTTTTTATTTTGAAATAATTTTAGACTTACAAAAAGTTTAAAAAATAAAGAAATCTCATGTAATGTTCATTGAGATTTCCCAAATCTTAACATTTTACCACATTTATTTATCATTCTCTCTCTTGTCCTTCCTACCTCCCACCTTCCTTCCTTCCTTCCTTCCCTCCCTTTTCTCTTTATCTCTTTTTATATTTATACCTTTTGAGGGAAATGGTTTGAAAGTAAATTGCACTCATGATACCTCTTTACCTCTAAACACCTCAGTGTATATTTCTTAAAAATGAGAAATGATTTTAAATAACCACAGTACAATGATCAAAATCAGAGATTAATAATAACATAATACTATCCTCTGGTCTACAGACTTTGATCAAATTTTCCATTTTTCCCACTAATATCTTTGGTACAATAATTTTTTCCTCTGGTTCAGAATCCAATCCATGTTCACTAAATTGTGTTTAGTTGTCATCAGAGTAATCTTTTAAAAAAACAAATCTGTTAGTATCACTACCTGGTTAAACATCCTATGATGATTTTGAATTTTTCTTTTTTTTTTAGTTCACCTTTTAAATTTACATGCAGTCAAATTCACTGTTTTTGGTGTACACTTCTATGAGTAGGACAAATGCATACAGTCAGACCACCCTTATCAACATACAGAACAGTTCCCTCACCCCCAAAGATTTCCTTGAGCTGCGCTTTTCTAATTGGCCTCTCAAGCCACATTCACCCCCTGGCAACTGCTGATACGTTCCTATAATTTAGCATTTTGCACAATGTCATATAATTATGATCATACAAAGCATAGTCTTTTAAGTCTGGCTTCTTTCACTTGGCACAAGGCATTTGAGCTTCATCCATGTCACATGAACCAGAAATTTGTTCCCTTTTATTCCATTCTGAATAATATTCCAGTATTTGGATGTACTACGGTTTGTTTATGTGTTCACCAGTCGAAGAACGTTTGGGTTGCTTCCAGTTATTGACATTTGTGTACAAGTTTTTATGTGAACAAAAGTTTGCAGTTCTCTTGTGTAAATAACTAGCAGTGGAATTACTGGACTATGTGTTAAGCATATGTTTAACTTTATAAAAAATTGCCAATTTTTTTTCAAAGTGTTTGTACCATTTGCATTACCACCAGCAATGAATGAGAATTCCAGTTACTCTGCATCCTTGCAAGCACTTAATATTGTCTTTTTTTTCAGATTAGGAGTTTGTTTTTATTATTGAAAATAAGATAAGCATATTGGTTTTTTCTTCTAGTTTTATTAAAATATAATTGACATACAGCACCTTAAGGTGTACAGCATAAAGATTTGACTTACATCATAAAATCATTGCCACAATAAGTTTAGTTGAACATCCATCATTTCATATAGATAAAAATTAAAGCAATAGAAAAAAAATTTTTCCTTTGTGATGAGAGCTCAGGGTTTACTCTCTTAACTTCATATATAACATACAGCAGTGTTAATCATATTTATTGTGCTGTACATTACACTGCTAATACTTATTTATCTTATAACTAGAAGTTTGTATCTTTTGACTACTTTTGTCCAATTCCGCCTCTACTCCACCCCTACCTCTGGTAATCACAAATCTGATCTCTTTTTCTATGACTTTGTTTGTTTGTTGATGTATAATCGACCTACAACACTATGTTAGTTCCTGTTACACAACTAGTGATTCAATATTTCTGTGCATTTCAAATGATCATCATGATAAGTCTAGTTACAATATGTCACCATACAAAGATATTACATAGTTATTGACTGTATTCCCCACACTGTACATTTCATATCCATGTCTCATTTATTTTGCAACTGGAAGTTTGTACTTCTTAATCTCCTTCACCTATTTCTTCTCCTTACCCCCATCCCCTCTGGCAAACACCTGTTATTTTTCTCTGTATCTATAACTCTGTATATGTTTTGTTATGTTTCTTTATTTGTTTTGTTTTAAAATATTTCACATATAAGTGAAATCATGAAGTTTTTTGTTTTTTGTTTTTTTTTTGGTCTGATTTATTTCACTTAGCATAATACCCTCTAGGTCCATCCAGGTTGTCCCAAATGGCAAGATTTCATTATTTTTATGGCTGAGTGATATTCCATTGTCTATATGTACTAAATTTTCTTTTATCCATTTATCTATTGATGGATACTTAGGTTGCTTCCATATCTTGGCTATTGTGAACTGTGCTACAATGAACATGGGGGTTCTTAGATCTTTTTGAATTAGAGTTTTTGTTTTCTTCAGATAAATACCCAGGAGTGGAATTGCTGGATTGTATGGTAGTTCTATTTTTAATTTTTTCAGGAACCTCCATACAGTTTTCCGTAGTGGCTGCACCAATTTACATTCCCACCAACAGTGCATGAGGGTTCCTGTTTCTCCACATCCTTGACAATACTTGTTATCTCTTGTTTTGTTGATAGTCACCATTCTAACAAGTGTGAGGTGATATCTCATTGATAAAAATAAAATATCCATAGCTAAACCTGATATTTAGCTGGTATGCAGCACTAAATCTATATTGGTTTATTAATGGCTCTTCTGATTCTCTTGAGTTTATTCAGACTGGCTAGTGCCTATACCAGATGGTGTTAAATATTTGCAATATTTTTCCTGACCATGTCTCATAAGATCCTGCTTTTCCTTCCAGATTCATACTTTGCCATTCCAAGTTGTTTCACTCACCCTTGTCATGAAATGTGAAGGGGCTTAGGTTTTATGCTACAGTACTTGAAAACTAACAATGTAGCCTGCTAACAAAGTAACAATATAGCAGTTTCATAGATGCTAGCAGAAGACACAAGATTCCTGGGTCAGAGACAAAGGATATCACTGTGCATAGCTCAGTTTCATGTTGGTTCTTCTTGCCTCCCAAGTTCCATGAGGGTAATGTGGATGTAGGCTCAGCTGGATGCCATGCACACAGTGGGTCTGTGTCACAGGGTTTCCCTGAGCTTAGGAAACCCTCTATCTTATAAGTACATTGTTAGCAAACTTGTCCAACCTTTGACCTGGAGGAAGATATTATATTTATTTTTCTGGTCAGGAAAAAAATATGCTCTTTTGCCCCAGAGACAGAGAGATATTATCTCTATATTCCAAGATGGTTGCTATACAAACATCCTTGGAAAGATGGTCCAGCACAAGAGCTGATATGCTGATACAAGATGTCCATAAATGCCATGGAGAATTTTCCCTAAACAATGCTGCCCATCTTTCAGTCTCTCTAATGGGCTATGCTCCCTCCAGGTGCCACGGCTTGTGCTGTGTTTCTTTTGGAAATATTTTCTTCTCCTTCTTCTGCCTCATCTAATTAACTTTTCATCATTCTTTGAATCTCTTATATTGATGATTTTTCTTCGGTCCCCCAGATTAAGTTAGGTTTCCCTATAGATCACTGTACATTTTATTAAGGGGACTTAGCACACTCTGTGATTTATGTTAGTGTAAATATTTGATTAATGTTTGTTTATCTCTCATAGTAGATACAGTTTTATAATTGTCAGGGAATGTGCTGTGTTGCTTGACTTGAATCTCCATGATCTAGCACAGTAACTGACACATGGTAGAGAGTCAATAAATATTTGTGGAGTGAAAAAAAAGTATGTGTCAGGCATGTAGTATTTAAATTAGCAAGGCCTGTGGTTATTCAGTGTCTTGGCAGTTATTCTAGAATTTTCTAAGTATTTGATTTTGTAAAATCACCTGCAAATAATGAGAGTTTGGTCTATTTATTTCTACTATTTATACTTCATTTCTTTGGTGTGTCTCTGTATGTGTGTATGTGTGTATACGTAACTGCAGAGGCTAGGATCTCCAGTGCAATGTTGCAAGTACTAGTGAGAGTGGATATTCCTCTTTGGTTTTGACTAAAACAAGTATAGTTCTGATCTTCCTTTAAGAATGGTTTTCTAGAAGCTAACTTTAAAGAAATTTCTTTCTATTTATAGTTGGCTAAGAATTTTCTTTAAGAATATGTGTTGAGTTTTGTCAGTCACTTCTTTTCAGTATTTTCTCTTTTAACCTATTGATGATTGAGTAGAATAATTCTTACATTCCAAGAAAAAATTATATGGTTATATACCACTTAGGAAGGCTTTTGACTGCAAATAACAGAATAGCCAATTAAAAGTGAACTAAATAACAAAGACAGGCATTACCTCATAATACAAGAAGTCTGGAGTTAAGCTTTTCCAAAATGGTTCAGGCTCAACAGTGTTAGGACTCAGACACAAGTCTCTGAGATTCTCATGGCCTTCCTCTCATGATCTTTACATGACTCTAGCAACTTTTAGCACCATATTCTCATACAGAAGCCAAAGCCATTATGTATACAACCTTTAGATGCAAGTATATATTAAAAAACATCAAACTTGAAATTTGTTTCACTTCAATACATAAAATTAATCTACATGCCAACATATTGATTAAATAGCATAGAAAAACATGTACATCTCAAACATCAAGATATCAATCTAAAGGTTGCTGGCCATGTGCTAAAATGTCCATATTTTTGAAGATTAGATTTATATACAATAAAACCCAATTACATTTTTAACACTTTTAGAGAATCTATGTATATCCTTAAATCACTCATTTAAAATATAAAAATTTTTGTAAAGCTGTACATAACACTATAATCCTATAATCCAGACTTCACAAATATAGTATATATATTGCATGATTATTTCAAAGGTCCTAGATAAATTTATTTCTCCACATCCTTTAAACATGTATTGACATGTAGCTTAATATTTATAGGTTGAAGTTATAGCCATTGAAATTTGATATATTTGAATGTGTAACAATTTTAAAAAGCAGTTTTTATGATGGGTTTGGATACATACATCACAACGCTAAGGCTGCAATTTGAACATTTAATCTATAATTTAAAAACATTTATAAATATTGTACTTGAAAGGAAAAATAATGTCTTTTTTTCCTACGTTGAATAGATGTTATTTTGAATCACAAATTTAACATATCTCTTAGGATACCTCAAAACTATGTTGAAAATACTTGCCTTTCTTGGATATATACTTGATTTAATTCCAACTGAATATTTTAGATAAGACTTATTTTTAAACTACACAACACTTGGAAAATATAGGCAGTGTTTTATTATGAATCTATGTCAAAACATGACTTTTTTTGCAAATAAAATCAGGAAATAAAGAATTAAGGGACAGTTAAATGATGAGGATAATAAAAATCTAAAATGTAAATTGTAAAAATAATTATTTATTCAGTGATTTGAATAAAGGTAATAAATGCTAATGAGTATTCCCAAAACTTACCAGTAGGTATAATTAAATTCAATATTATTTAAGCTTATTTAGCCTTTTGAAATCTGGTATTTTTGCCTCTGTTTTTATGGAGGATTAGATAATCTGAATGGTTTACATATTACAATAAAACTATTTGTTAAATAAACAAAAAAAAAAGTTTAAATAAGGCAAAAATAGACCAAATGGTTTTAGAAATGACCATTTCTAGTGGTCTTATCATCTAGGATGAATTAAATAGCAACTGACACATACATGAATTTAAAATTAGTGAATGGGGACTTCCCTGGTGGCTCAGCGGTTAAGAATCCGCCTGCCAATGCAGGGGACATGGTTTCCAGCCCTGGTCCGGGAAGATCCCACATGCCGTGGAGCAGCTAAGCCCGAGCACCACAACTACTGAGCCTGCGTGCCACAACTACTGAAGCCCACGTGCCTAGAGCCTGTGCTCCGCAACACGAGAAGCCACACAATGAGAAGCTGGCACACTGCAACAAAGAGTAGCCCCCACTCATCGCAACTAGAGAAAGCCCATGCACAGCAACAAAGACCCAATGCAGCCAAAATAAATAAATAAATAAATAAATTTTTAAAAATTAGTGAATTGAAGATAGACCTGAAGAAATTACACAGTAAAGCACCGAGAGACAAGGATAGAAAATACAAAATACAAGATAGAAAATATTTATAAAAGAGAGACTAAAAGATATCAAAGATAGAATAAATAGGTCTGTTATAATTGAGAAACGAGAGGAGAGAATGTAAAAGACAATATCAAAGAAATAATAGCAGACAGTTTTCTAAAAATAATCAAGTAAATTAATTCACTAATACAGAAAGCTCGAAGTTTACCAATGAAGATAAATAAAAATAAATCCACACCCACAATATTGTGGTGATTTTTCAGTACACCACAAAGAGAATATCTCAAACACAGTGGAGGGAAAAGACAGATTACCTACTGAGGAATGATAATTAAACTCACACCTGATCATTTTATTTATTTATTTTTTTTTAAAGGATTTTCTTATTTATTTATTTATTTATTTATTTATTTATTTATTTATGGCTGTGTTGGGTCTTCGGTTCGTGCGAGGGCTTTCTCCAGTTGCGGCAAGCGGGGGCCACTCTTCATCGCGGTGCGGGGACCGCCCTTCATCGCGGTGCGCGGGCCTTTCTCTATCGCGGCCCCTCCCGTCGCGGGGCACAGGCTCCAGACGCGCAGGCTCAGCAATTGTGGCTCACGGGCCCAGCTGCTCCGTGGCATGTGGGATCTTCCCAGACCAGGGCTCGAACCCGTGTCCCCTGCATTAGCAGGCAGATTCTCAACCACTGCGCCACCAGGGAAGCCCACACCTGATCATTTTAAAACAATGGATGCTAATATACAAAAGAATAACTTTAAAAATCCCGAGGGAAAATAATTCTCAATTTGCTTTTTTGTCCTTATTAAGTTTAACTTTCAAGAATGAGGGTCAAGACAATTTTTTAAACAAACAAAAACTAAGAGAATTTATTAGCATAGAGATTCATAAAAGGGACTTAAAAAAAATGAACTTCAAGAAGAAAAGTGAACCCTTAAAAACGTCCTGTATGCAAGAAGAAATGATGGGCAAAGACACAGGCAACCGTGTATTGGGTTGGCCAAAAAGGTCGTTTGTGTTTTCCATAACATCTTACAGAATAACCCGAACAAACTCTTTGGCCAACCCAGTAGATGAATGTAAAGTAAAAATTGTCCCTAGAATGTAATAAAAGTACACCCTGCAGATCTCCAATAAAAGGGAGCATAACTGACTGAGAGCTCTAGTCTCTACACTCTGAAATCCATCACTTAGTTGTTCCAAGCTCACTTTTTCCATGTGCTGTTCCCAACCAATGACTGAGTGCACAGAGTTACTAAGGCAGGCCTGTTCCTAGGAAATACAGGATTCCTTTCAAGATGATCTTTGCCTTGAAGACTCCTATAGCATTTAGAATGCCACAGCCCAAACAACTTCCCATTTCTCCTTTATTTAGGATAAAACTTGCTTCATGGCCTGACTTTCCCAGCCTCTCTCCACTTTTTCTAACAGAGGTTTCCCCTATTAAAATCCTCACTCATTTAATCCTGCTTCTTGAAGACTTGAACTAACACAACAAAATTTTCTAATTTGTGGGGTTAACAACAAAGTCAATTAAGGAGAAGCTGAGGAAAAAAACTAGATATGAGTCATACAGAAAAGAAATGCAGAATGATAGACATAACCATATCAATAATTAAACTCAAAGTAAGTAGACACTGTTCATCGGAAAGCAAAGATTATCAAGAAAAGCAAAGATTATCAAACATGATGACAAAGAAAAATTCAATTATATGCTTTCTGTAAGAGATATATTTTATTTATTTTATTTTAAAAAAACCTTATTTATTTATTTATTTTTGGCTGCGTTGGGTATTCGTTGCTGCGCGCGGGCTTTCTCTAGTTGCGGCGAGCAGGGACTATTCATTGTGGAGCACGGGCTTTTCATTGCGGTGGCTTCTCTTGTTGCCGAGCACAGGCGCTAGGCACGTGGGCTTCAGTAGTTGTGGCTTGCGGGCTCTAGAGTACAGGCTCAGTTTGTGGCGCGCGGGCTTAGTTGCTTCGCGGCATGTGGGATCTCCCCGGACCAGGGATTGAACCCGTGTCTCCTGTGTTGGCAGGCGGATTCTTCACCACTGAGCCACCAGGGAAGTCCCAGGAGATATATTTTAGATTAAAAGATATACAAAGATTGAAAATAGCAAGATGAAAAAAAATATATATATATATAATTATAAACATTAAGCATAATAGAACTAGAATGGTTGTATTCATAAAATAAAATTTAATTTAAGGAATATTACTAGAGACAAAGAGGGACATTTCATAATGCTAAAAAATCACTACCTCAGGAAGATATAACAATTATAAATTAATATGTATCTGACAATAGAGCTTCCAGTACATGAAGCCAAAGACAGAGTTGAAAGAAGAATTAAACAATTCAGCAATCATATGTACATCTGTCACTATAATTATGAAATGTAAAATCTTTTCTTATTTTGTTCAGATTTTTAAAATATAAAAGAATTAAACCATTATAAATAAATTTAAATTTGCCCTCTTTAATCCTATCCTCTTCTTTCTCTCCTCTATGAAAAATTTAGTTTATATCGTTTTAGTTCATTGTTTTCCTACATGTGTATGTGGCCTAAAACCTTAGACTCCTTGTTTTTTAATGCATGTAAATATCATGCTACACATCTTTTTGCTGCCATTTATTTTACTTAGATCTCTCCCCATGCTGGTACATATAGATCAATTTCATTCACATAAATACGTTGAATAAATATACCATATTTTATTTGTCCACTGATGAAAAAAAATCTTCTTCATTAAATAAGTCTTACCCATTAACAGAATGATAAGTACTTGTGTTTTATTGGAAAGACACTCTAATCCCCTTTCAAACATGTATTACAAGCATCTCTTTTTTTTTTTTAAAGTGAAGACCTAGATTTTTTTTTTCTTTCTTTTAAAGGAACTCCTTTATTTATTTATTTTATTTTTGGCTGTGTTGGGTCTTCGTTTCTGTGCGAGGGCTTTCTCTAGTTGCGGCGAGCGGGGGCCACTCTTCATCGCAGTGCGCGGGCCTCTCACTATCGCGACCTCTCTTGTTGCGGAGCACAGGCTCCAGACACGCAGGCTCAGTAGTTGTGGCTCACGGGCCTAGTTGCTCCGCGGCATGTGGGATCTTCCCAGACGAGGGCTCGAACCCGTGTCCCCTGCATTGGCAGGCAGATTCTCAACCACTGCGCCACCAGGGAAGCCCAGCATATCTTTTTAATAACCTTCTGAAGATTGCTGACATGTGATAACGAGGTCTGCTCTCCCCTCCCTGCTGAGTGTCATGAGATCTACCTGTATGTCAGAAGGCTTCTGAAAACCCAAAAAAATTCTTGAAGGGCTTTTTTAGGACGTTCCATATACTAAAGAAAGTTTGCGATTTTTGACATGTTAAGGAACTGAGGTATGGTGTTTGCCTAGCCTCTGGATATTAAGCATTTCCCTCCTTCCTTCCTGCAATGCCATTCATAGTAAATGACCAAGTTTTGTTTAAAATTTTACATCTGTGGTTCTCTTTTCATAGCACCGTTCTTTGATTAATTGACATTACATTCTCCCCAGTGATGCATTGTGCATATTTTTATGTGTCTCTTTGGGCGGAGTTTCTGTGTAAGAAACTGTGTGAAAGTTGCTGTAGAAAAAATACTTAGAAGTTGAACTGTTGGTTTAGAGGGTTTGAGTATTTTGGGGTTTATCTAAATATTGCCAAATTGCTTTGCTAGAGTAGCTATTCTAATTTGTCCTACTTTCTATATAAGATTTCCCTCTTCCCACCACTCTTACCAGAAGGTGGTATTGTCAAACATTTAATCTGGTTGCTGAAAGTGGTATCTTTTTGTTGTTTTCATCTACATTTACATGGTTATTTATGATACTGTTCTCTGTTCTATACCGTTGATCTGTCTAGTCTTACATGAATAACACACTATTTTAATTCCTATAGCTTTAAATAATAAAGAAATAACTTTAAATAATACATTTTGATATTGGTAGAAACCTATGTTCTTTCTATCGTGCAACACTGCCTTGATATCCTACTTTTACACTTACTTAGCTCTTTCCAGTATCTTATCTCTGTAAAATATTTTAAGTTTCTGGAAGTGAAAGAATGTTTATTAGGCACCGTCTGTATACTGAATATGGGTTAATTTCTGTTGCATCTTTCTTAGCGCTTATTAGGGTGTGATACATATAGCAGGTAAATGAATGAATGAATAAACTAGCATATCTCTGCCTCAATCTGTCAATGGGTGAGTGAAAGAAGATCTCATTAGGCTGTGGCCTTGCCTGATGCATTAACTCATACCATTATTGTACCAGCACCTGGCACCTACAGTAATGGGTCCTCTCTTAGCTCTATCAGAGTTTCTGGAAGGAGTGCTATTAAAGCTGGTTCCTGAGTTCCTGCTTTAGTTTCTAAAACATTATTCCACTGGGTCTTCCTGCCCCAGACTCAAGAGAGTATCATTGATGAGCTAGGACAGTAAGGGACCATCTCTGAGTGATACATAGCACCAGGTATGTGGTCCTTGCACCTTGCCTAATGTACACAATTAAAAATGATGAATAATAATAGTAATAAGAGCTTAGAGAAAGCTAGACCCAAAAGCAATAACAATAAATGACAATGTTTATCATAATAGTATTATCATTTACCTTGCTCATTTTTTATTAGGGGATTTAATCATTTTGCCTTGAGCATTATTTTTTTTAACTGCTGAAATGATTTGCCCAAGGATACACAAATGAACCAGTAACTCAGTTTCAATGAAATGCAGATCAGTCTTCAAATCCTGACCCTCACAGTTTCCCCAGTGCAAACCGCACTTGGAAAGGTGCAGCATGCTTTACATAGCTAATTTAAATAGTGTTAAGTAGCCGTGAATTTGACAAACTGGATTTCTGCATCATCTTATTAATCAAGACAGCCATCTGGCATCACCAGGACTTTTAAAAAATACTACAAGGACTCAATGGATTAAACCTACATAATTCTAGAAGCTTACAGCTCTTTGTTACATGTTCTACTCTCACTCCCAAGTCTGTTTTGTGGGAAAAGGCAGTACTGGCTGGATTTACTTCTTACTTTAGTATCTATTTTTGGTGAGCTAGAAGCTGAGTTGTTCTAACCTAATCAAATAGTTCTAGTTTAAAGGATTTTCTAGTTGTATGGATTCTTATTAAAAATAGAGCGAGCCAGATGTGGCAGTAAAAATTTTCTTTCTGCCTTAAGTAGTAGTCTCTTGGGAAATAGAGAATTTTGTATCATTGAACAAAACTGCTGAGGAGGGCCTCACAACTGTCATAGGCTGGGTGGAGCCCCTGGTAGTGGAGGAATGACTTTCATCCAGAACCATGAGAAAACAAAAGTAGAATCCAAGAAGAGTCTGGGGAAATCTCATTCTGGAGTTCTGAACTGCAGCATGAAGAGGTGACACAGTGCAATTTCCAGAGGTACCCCTGAAGTCTCTACCTAAGATATACTTATAGTGAAACTTCCTTCCTTTCTCTGAATAACAAAATATTGTGTATGATGGGATAGAGTAGTCATTTTAAATAAATGCTACAGAAAGACTTTCTAGAGGAATACAAAGATAGTAATAATTCATCCTCAGGAATATTACCCAGAAGATGAAGCAATCTTCTCATTACATTTTCATATTCAAAGAGCAGTGAGAAGTTTGAATCACCACGTTGCCTGAAATCCTCTCAAACTCACCGGCCCCCTATCTGTTGGGATATACATGATTTCAGATTTCTGTTAAGCTCTGGTCAAAGGAAGTTAAAATATAAAAAGAAAGGAAAAGAAAAAGATATCCTCCTGTACTAAGATTTATTCTTATACAAATAACCTTAATTACACCAATAACTCTTAGGCCAATAACAATTAACTTACTGAGCTCACTGGACAGGATGTGGGTCTCATGACACCATTGTTTTATTGTTTTGGGGCATGTCTCATGCTTCTGTTTAATGGTTTTGTTGCTAGGCAAGCCTGCTTGGTTTTGTGGTTAAGCAAACCTGCTTTCTTGAGTGATCATTAACTTACAGGGGTCTCCCATCCTTTTTCTTTCTTTTTTTAAAATATTCATTTATTTGGCTGCGCCGGGCCTTAGTTGTGGCACGTGGGATCTTTGTTGCCACGTGTGAGATCTTCGTTGCAGCATGTGGGCTCCTTTAGTTGCAGCATGCACTGTACTTTTTTCTTTACTTACAATCCCCTAGTGGAATTAACTATTTAATTACCTACTTTGTCTCTTTACTCTGCCCCTATCAATCTCTGAGTGAGATGCAGGAGTTGGCAATTTTCAGCTTGCCCATGCATACTGAGCCAATCTATACATGAATGAGGAATTTCTGGTATTTCTAACTCACCTAATATAGGTGATCACTTTATTTGTGCTTCCAAGGTTATCTGAGCAGCACGCCAGCACCATCTCCTAAGGTCCTTGCAGAGTGTTAAATCCTGTGTCATAGGATAAGTGCTCCCATACTGATAAATTCTCCCTTATCCACCTTTCTGTTCCATTTCCCCGTTCCAGCACCTGGAGATACAGGTCTACCTGTGCTTTCCCAGATCCTGCTAACGCATGTGGTATGTGATCCACATTTCAGGTAGCCTAGTTCAAGAATGCCTTGGTCCTGAAGGGGATCTGAGTTGTTTACCACTGCACCTTTGACAGGCACCCTTTTACGGCAGGGTCATCTTTCACTGACAATTATTTTTCTGCCTAATGGAGCACATTTATTAATAATAATAGCTACCATTTATTGAGCACCTACAATGTGCCATATGATGTACCCATCGATTTATGAATTATTAATTTTTATACATATGCTTTGATCTGTTATAATTTTATAAATATGGTAACTAAGTTTTAGTGACTTTAAGTCCTTTACTCATGGTTACACACATAGCTAGTATTTAAACTGAGGTCAGAATAACTCCAAAATGCATACTTCTCTGCTCTGTATTGCTGAAGTTGAAGAGCTTCATCTTTTTTTTTTTTTGGCCACGCCCTGCAGCTTGTGGGATCTTATTTCCCAACCAGAGATCAAACTCGGGCCCTTGGCAGCAAAAGTGCCAGTCCTAACCACGGGCAATTCCCGAATGTCATCTTTTTAAAACAAATTAATTACGGGCCTAGTTCAAATTACCAGGGCAGTAAGAAACACAATATAAGTCTTGATTTGGGGGCTTCTCTCTCTTTTGGTTCTGTAAGACTTAAATTGGGGCAAGTGGAGATGAGCAAGTGACCTGGTCAATAGCCCATATTGTCTTTGTCGCTACCATCGTTTGTTCTGTTGCATGATGCTTTTACACAGATTGGTCTTCTGTCATTTTTCTGGCAGGACTGTTCTGGGTCTGCTCAGAGATCTCTGTTGGAGTGGTCCTCCTTCTGGCCCACACAAGACCTGATGCTTCTCTCCAGACCTACATCCTAGAGGCTGACCTCAGGTATCCCTCTCTGTCTCCCATCTGGGGCCCTGTGTGCAGCAGGGGCACGGATCTCATCCACTTGCCACAAATCCAACCCCATTTAGCTCTAGGTCTGAGGGATGCTCACCCTCTCATTTCTTCCAGGCCACATTCTTCTCCTTCATCTTTCCTATTCCTTCCCAAATGAAATTCAGGCCTATTGCTTCATTAAAGGTTTTAGAAAATAGAAGTTGCTAATTCTCGTCTGGGGCAAGAGAAATTCTTACATGCTAAGACTGAAAATCTTGATACTTTTCTTGAAGGAGGAAAGATAAAAATATACAAAATCACTCCCAGCTTTTCGAATCTTCTGCATCAATGAGAACAGAACAATATAAAACAGATTAATATCTCAAATTATCCTGCCACAATTGCAATACCTTGAAATTTGGTAATCATATTAGCTGACATCTGTTGAGTGCATAGAATATACCAGGCACTGTTCTAAGGTTCTTTATTTTCTTACTTCATTTTATTCTTAAAACAACACATGAAGTATATACTTCTATTACACCCATTTTATAGATGGGGATGCTGAGGTTTGAAAGGTTAGGTAACTTGAGCTAAATCACTGAGCTACTGCATGGTAGACCCAAGAGTTAAACTCTAGGCAACTGATTCAAACATTTCTGTTCATAAACATTATGATATATTGCCTCTCATATTAGCCCAAAACATAGCTACTAGAATCAAAGATAGTTTGCTGACTTGGCAAGAAGCACTTTTTTGCTTGTTTGTTTTTTTAAATTGAAGTATAGTTGATTTACAATGTTGCGTTAGTTTCTGGTGTACAGCAAAGTGATTCAGTTATATATATTCTTTTTCAGATTCTTTTCCATTATAGGTTATTACAAGATATTGAATATAGTTCCCTGTGCTATACAGTAGGACCTTGTTTCTTTTTTTTTTAAAATATTATTTATTTATTTATTTTTGGCCGCATTGGGTCTTAGTTGCGGCACGTCTTTCGTTGCAGCACGCGAGCTCTTCACTGTAGCACGTGGGCTTCTCGGGCTTCTCTCTAGTTGTGGTGTGCAGGCTCCAGAGCGCATGGGCTCTGTATTTGCGGCGTGTGGGCTCAGTAGTTGTGGCGCGTGGTCTTAGTTGCCCCACGGCATGTGGGATCTTAGTTCCCTGACCAGGGATCGAACCTGCGTCCCCTGCATTGGGAGGCAGATTCTTAACCACTGAACCACCAGGGAAGTCCCAGGACCTTGTTATTAAGAAGTTTTTTTGAGTGTAGATATGAAGCATTTTAGATGTGGCTCAAAAATTGAGAATTAAGTCCTTTCTCACTTGAGTTTGCACTGGACATTTAGAAGTGTTCTAATTGTATCACTCTGCTGGAGAAATATGTTTCAGTTTTATGTTTTAACCTTCCACTGGTACCTCTGTAAGAAGAAATCTTTGCCTCACTATAGTGTTTGCTATGAGGTTTACAGAGAAAGAAAAGGGACTAAAGTAGAGATTATATATCTATATCTATGAGTATATCCATATCTGTCCATCTGTCATTATAAATTATTTCAATGAAATTATTTTAGTTATTGGCAACCTAGTTCTTTCTCTATTACTGAAGTTACCATAAGCTAAGTAAAAGTGCTTGATAAAAATCAGACTCTTGTTCTCAAAATTCTTTTCAAAATTGACCAAAGCTACCACATAAAAAAGAAAAATGTCAAAATCAGGAGTGACTTGTACTGTCCTATCATTCTGCTTACATTTTTGCAATGGCTCCTTGGATAATTTCTGCTTCCAGGAAGGAAGGATAAATTATGAAAGAAGAAAAGCACTAAAAGGTTTACTGAGAACACGTGTTTCTGCATGTATTGTATATAAGTTGCCGGGCACAATGCAGGAACACAGTAAACATTAATTAACTTCTGTGCATTCCCTTAAAATGTGCTTCCCAGTATGCTGTACACCAGAAACTAACACAATATTGTAAATCAACTACACTTCAATTAAAAAAAAGTTAAAAAGAAGAAAAAAGTTTCCTGGGATTCAGAGAATTAAGACTTTCACTTTTCTGTTGGATCTTGTCATTTATATTCTTCCTTGCTTCTCTAGTCTTTGCCTAATATGTGGTTTGTTCTCACCTTGGTAGAGACTGTGTAAGGACAAGCTCATGTCTGTAAAGTGGTCTCTAGTGCCTATTGGATTTTCTCCTGTTATTTACAGTTTCCACAGGTGATTGAAGGTTGTGGCTGGTCACAGGAATTCTTCAAGTTCATTCACTCAGCTGGGAAGGTCTTTGTGTTCCTTTGACTTACTCTGGCTGTTTCTGTCACCTTATAGTTAGAAGCTCGTCTTAATCTATCCATTAGCATAAAGGTGTTCAGAGTTAATGATAAGCAAACAATACACATTTTATGCATTTTACAGGTAATTACCTTTCTTTTGCTTCTTAGGTGGAACAATCTGTGCTCACAAACTGTTATTTGAATACATTTTAAAAAATTGCTTTAGCCATTATTTCAGGCACTTGTAAAGTTGCCCCCTAAGAATCCTGCTAAAAGGTCTGTTCATTTAGATTCATGGCAGTGTTTCTGGGCATTCTCCTGTTTGAGAAAAACATAAATACCTGCCAAGGTGCCATGGGCAGTTTTGGAAAAGTAATGATCACTCTGTTCCAATCAATCTTATGGAAGTCTACTGTTTAATTCTCTGGTCAGAAGCAATTGCTTGCAGGAGACACAGATAATCCCTCAGGCATGAAAGGCTGCCTCCTAACTACGCTGCCGCATTCAGTAGATCCCATTTGCACCAAAAGACTTAGCTGCTTGGCTTTCTCTGTACTGTTCATACTGCTCTATTAGGAAAGCATTACAGCACTGTGGTTAAGAGCAGTGATTTTGACCTTACATAAAACTCGGTCAAATCCTGCCTTCTCTCTTTAAACTGGGTGATATCAGTCAAATCTCTTAAGTGCTTTGAGCTTCAGCTTCCTCATCTATTCGGTCCTTAACTCAGTGTCATCTCACAAGTTAAATGACCAGCTCTTAGAAACAGATGGCTACACAGTAAACTCTTACATAGCCTGACTATTAAGACTAATTTTTCATTTTCACCTGCAAAACTGTTCTACAGCTGTTTCACAAGTGTTTTAAGTTCCACACTAGAATGTAAATCCCTATAGCTTCAAGTAGATGTTCAATATGGTCTATGTCCCTAAATGGGACAGTTGACACAAAGCAAGTAGGAAGTAAATTGTAGGTCCTGTGCTGCAATTGTTTCTTCTCATAGTTCTGATGGGTGATTTTGAGACACTCATATTCTCTTACCAGGTTGCTGCTGCAATTAAGGACAAGTGTTTGGAAGAATGCTGGTTTGAGATAGCAGTGTTGATAGTAGTTATGGAATTGGATTTTTCATTTCATGAAGCCAGTTTGTCCATGAAACCAATTGATTGAACCTAGAGCTCTGTTCTCATAAGCTCCACATTCTGGTTACTGAGTGAACCATTCTTTCTGAAAGCTGTCACCTTTGTTACAAGTTGAACTGCACAAAAAAGAGCCAGAAAAGTGATTAGAGTTCATAAGTTCAGGGATGCCACAAAAGGATTTTAACTGAGCTTTCTTTATTGTTCATGACTAGCTGCTGAGTTTTGGAGGCTTAGGATATTATATGGTTTCTCAGACTGGCTAAAATTGGATGAATTATAACTTTAAATTAGCAAGATGATGGGATGAAATATTTTCTTTTTTGATATTTTATTTTCATTTTCAGTTTTTCTATTTCTAGATGAACTCCTTTAATCATGTGGAAGGACTTGAATTTTTCTTTTTATTTTTTTATACAAGAAGAATAGAAGGGTCTAAAACCAAAAACGGTAAGCAATAATACTCTCTTGTATCTTGTTGATTCTGATCAAAAAGTCAAAAAAATCCCAAACCCCAAATAACCAATAAACAAAAGTATTTATTGAATTATGACTCTCTAAGATTAAAAAGCAGTTCTTGCTTGTTTTACATATATATATATATATGACTTACAGCAATGAGCTGCACATACTGGGTGATCGGTAACTGTTAGTTCTTGTTCTTACCTATATTCTTACTGAGTCCTCTCGGTATGTATTATGAGTATTAATTAAATGGAATTTTATTAGCTCCACTTAACAAATGTGAGCACTGAGACTAAGAGAGGTTAAATAACTTGCCTGCCCAAGAACTCTCACTGAGTAAATGGGGAAGATGTATTGCAATGCAAGTCTTTATTATGGCATGCTCTTACCTTCTACACTATACACCCTCTCAGACCAGCATCTGAATTGGTGAATTTGTCCTACTCCAGGGTTTGGTCCTCAGTTCTGTACACTCAAAAATCTGATCTGTCAGCACACCAAGAGTGGGCTTACTAACCAGTTTCACAGAGACCAATGCATAAGGCAGAGAATTTAGTTTTTAATTTGACGTGTGTGAGTCAGTTACAAAAGCCCAAACACAACACAAGCTGGCTTATGCAAAACAATAAAACAATATAAAAATTGCTGGCTTCCATAATTGAAAAGAACAGTGCTTTCTTCAGAGGTGGCTGAATTCAGATATTTAGATTAAGTAGCATAGATACTAACCTATCTCTTGGCATTGTTTTCCTCTGCATTGGCTTTGTTCTCAGGCAAGTAAATATGGCTAAGTTGGCTATAGAACTCCAGGCTTATGTTCTAGCAGTTTAGCAACTCCAGCAGAATGAGCACATCTCATTCCACATACTTGCAAATGGTTCTAGCAAAAGCCTTGGGGGGGGCTGATTCTCATTGGTCTAGATTTGGTCTCTTACCATCACTCAACCAGTCACAGAAACTTGGACTTATCTAGACCTAAGTCATGTTCCTAGTTCTATATCCGGAAGACTGAATCATCCTTCTACAAACATGGATTGAGGGAAATAAAAATGCTCTCACCAAAAGAAGTCTGAATGAACGCCAACTAGGCAAAAAGAACAGGTGCCCATACAGTGTGTCACACAGTCTGAAATACTTAGCATGAGGAGGGGATTTTCCCAGGTGAGAAGCTGTTCATGGAAAGCTAAATTGAAACCAGAGGTTGTTTGGTGAGTATGGAATTGGAACACAGATCCATAGTTGGTTTGAGGTTAAGTTGTGCTGAGCTGTGATAGCTGAAAAATTGCCATAATAAGGTCACGCTTGGAATAGATTTCAGGAAGGTGGAGTCTGTGGACCAGGGAAGAACTCCCCCTTTACTCTCATAAGTTGTGGGACTACTAGCCACCTTTTGCTTCCTTGTTCTACCAATTTCTATGCTCCATGCTAACTGTGTTAGTCAGGGTTCTCCAGAGAAACAGAACCAGTAGAAGGTATATATTTATATTTGTATATATAAAGAGAATTATTACAAAGAATTGGCTCATGCAATTATGGAGGCTGAAAAGTCCCAAGATATGCAGGGTGAGCTGGCAAGCTAGGGACCCAGGAAAGCCAGTGATTTTGTTCCAATACGAGTCAGAATGCCTGACAACTGGGAGAACCTATGGTGTAGTTCCATTCCAAAGGCTGACAGGCTCATGACCCAGGATGAGCCAGTGTTTCAGTTCAAATCCAAAGGCAGGAAAAAAACCGATGTCCCAGTTTGAAAGCAGTCAGGTAGGAGAATTTTCCCTTACTTTGGAGAGGGTCAGCCTTTTTGTTCTATTCAGACTTTTAATTGATTGGATGAAGCCCACTCACATTAGGGAGGGCAATCTGCTTTACTCAGTCTACCAATTTAAGTATTAATCTCATCAAAAATATCCTCAGAGAAACACCAAGAATCATGTTTGACCAAATGTCTGGGCATCTCATAACTCAGTCAAGTTGATGTGTAAAATTAACCGTCAGGCTAACCATTTCCCTTTTCTGCATAGACACAATAAAGCTGAGCAGATTTCCACTTACTAGATGATAATGATTTCCAACATCTCTCTTTCTAAGATTGTAAACAAGGCAACTTGTTTGAAATTTTGAATCTGTCTGCTCTTTAATAAAAATTTTACAAGTGAGTTCTTGGTTTACTTCCACATGTGGCTCTCTGGAGTTTCTAATATTTAATTCATAGAATGCATTACTTAGTTCCAAGATTTCAGAAGTCCTCATGGTAAAAACCATACTTACTTTGTGCTAAATGAGATGATAAGTGCTGGGTGAGGTGGGCGGAGGGGCAGATCTACTGAAGAACCTCAAATCCAGTTAGTAGACAAGATGGCTGCAAATGAAATTATTAGTAAGTGTGATCAAATAAAATCTAACAATATGGTTAAAATCTCATAAAAATACTAGGTGACTTAATACTGATGTTAAAACTTAAGGTCTTTTTTTTTTTTAATACCACTTGTGTGTTACACTGAAAAATGTTTTTAAAGACATAAATGTTTTTCATTAATTTGGACTTGAAACATTCCCATATTATTATTATTATTTTTAACACCTTTATTGTAGTATAATTGCTTTACAATGGTATGTTAGTTTCTGCTTCATAACAAAGTGAATCAGTTATACATATACATATGTTCCCATATCTCTTCCCTCTTGCGTCTCCCTCCCTCCCACACTCCCTATCCCACCCCTCTAGGTGGTCACAAAGCACCGAACTGATCTCCCTGTGCTATGTGGCTGCTTCCCACTAGCTATCTATTTTATATTTGGTAGTGTATACATGTCCATGCCACTCTCTCACTTTGTCACAGCTTACCCATCCCCCTCCCCATATCCTCAAGTCCATGCTCTGGTAGGTCTGTGTCTTTATTCCCATCTTACCCCTAGGTTCTTCATGACCTTTTTTTTTTTTTTCCTTAGATTCCATATATATGTGTTAGCATACGGTATTTGCTTATCTCTTTCTGACTTACTTCACTCTGTATGACAGACTCTAGGTCCATCCACCTCACTACAAATAACTCAATTTCGTTTCTTTTTATGGCTGAGTAATATTCCATTGTATATATGTGCCACATCTTCTTTATCCATTCATCCGATGATGGACACTTAGTTTGCTTCCATGTCCTGGCTATTGTAAATAGAGCTGCAATGAACATTTTAGTACATGACTCTTTTTGAATTATGGTTTTCTCAGGGAATATGCCCAGTAGTGGGATTGCTGGGTCGTATGGTAGTGCTATTTTTAATTTTTAAGGAACCTCCATACAGTTCTCCATAGTGGCTTTATCAATTTACATTCCCACCAACAGTGCAAGTGGGTTCCCTTTTCTCCACACCCTCTCCAGCATTTATTGTTTCTAGATTTTTTGATGATGGCCATTCTGACCGGTGTGAGATGATATCTCATTGTAGTTTTGATTTGCATTTCTCTAATGATTAATGGTGTTGAGCATTCTTTCATGTGTTTGTTGGCAATCTGTATATCTTCTTTGGAGAAATGTCTATTTAGCTCTTCTGCCCATTTTTGGATTGGGTTGTTTGTTTTTTTGATATTGAGCTGCATGAGCTGCTTGTAAATTTTGGAGATTCATCCTTTGTCAGTTGCTTCATTTGCACATATTTTCTCCCATTCTGAGGGTTGTCTTTTCGTCTTGTTTATGGTTTCCTTTGCTGTGCAAAAGCTTTTAAGTTTCATAAGGTCCAATTTGTTTAGTTTGGTTTTTATTTCCATTTCTCTAGGAGGTGGGTGAAAAAGGATCTTGCTGTGATTTATGTCATAGAGTGTTCTGCCTATGTCTTCCTCTAAGAGTTTGATAGTGTCTGGCCTTACATTTAGGTCTTTAATCCATTTTGAGTTTATTTTTGTGTATGGCGTTAGGGAGTGTTCTAATTTCATACTTTTACATGTAGCTGTCCAGTTTTCCCAGCACCACTTATTGAAGAAGCTGTCTTTTCTCCACTGTATATTCTTGCCTCCTTTATCAAAGATAAGATGACCATATGTGCGTGGGTTTATCTCTGGGCTTTCTATCCTGTTCCATTGATATATATTTCTGTTTTTGTGCCAGTACCATACTGTCTTGATTACTGTAGCTTTGTAGTATAGTCTGAAGTCAGGGAGTCTGATTCCTCCAGCTCCGTTTTTCTTTCTCAAGATTGCTTTGGCTATTCGGGGTCTTTGCATTTCATACAAATTGTGAAATATTTTATTCTAGTTCTGTGAAAAATGCCATTGGTAGTTTGACAGGAACTGCATTGAATCTGTAGATTGCTTTGGGTAGTATAGTCATTTTCACAATGTTGATTCTTCCAATCCAAGAACATGGTATATCTCTCCATTCGTTGGTATCATCTTTAATTTCTTTCATCAGTGTCTTATAGTTTTCTGCATATAGGTCACTTGTCTCCTTAGGTAGGTTTATTCCTAGATATTTCATTCTTTTTGTTGCAGTGGTAAATGGGAGTGTTTTCTTATTTCACTTTCAGATTTTTCATCATTAGTGTATAGGAATGCTAGAGATTTCTGTGCATTAATTTTGTATCCTGCTACTTCATCAAATTCATTGATTAGCTCTACTAATTTTTTGGTAGCATCTTTAGGATTTTCTATGTATAATATCATGTCACCTAAAAAGAGTCACAGTTTTACGTCTTTTCTGATTTGGATTCCTTTTATTTCTTTTTCTTCTCTGATTGCTGTGGCTAAAACTTCCAAAACTATGTTGAATAATAGTGGTGAGAGTGGGCAACCTTGTCTTGTTCCTGATCTTAGTGGAAATGGTTTCAGTTTTATACCATTGAGGATGATGTTGGCTGTGGGCTTGTCATATATGTCCTTTATTATGTTGAAGAAAGTTCTCTCTATGCCTACTTTCTGCAGGGTTTTTTATCATAAATGGGTGTTGAATTTTGTCGAAAGCTTTCTCTGCATCGATTGAGATTATCATATAGTTTTTCTCCTTCAATTTGTTAATATGGTGTATCACATTGATTGATTTGCATACATTGAAGAATCCTTGCATTCCTGGGATAAACCCCACTTGATCATGGTGTATGATCCTTTTAATGTGCTGTTGGATTCTTTTTGCTAGTATTTTGTTGAGAATTTTGCATCTATGTTCATCAGTGATATTGGCCTGTAGTTTTCTTTCTTTGTGACATCTTTGTCTGGTTTTGGTACCAGGGTGATGGTGGCCCCATAGAATGAGTTTGGGAGTGTTCCTCCCTCTGCTATATTTTGGAAGAGTTTGAGAAGGATAGGTGTTAGCACTTCTCTAAATGTTTGATAGAATTCGCCTGTGAAGCCATCTGGTCCTGGGCTTTTGTTTGTTGGAAGATTTTTAATCACAGTTTCAATTTCAGTGCTTGTGATTGGTCTGTTCATATTTTCTATTTCTTCCTGGTTCAGTCTCGGCACGTTGTGCATTTCTAAGAATTTGTCCATTTCTTCCAGGTTGTCCATTTTATTGGCATAGAGTTGCTTGTAGTAATCTCTCATGATCCTTTGTATTTCTGCAGTGTCAGTTGTTACTTCTCCTTTTTCATTTCTAATTCTATTGATATGAGTCCTCTCCCTTTTTTTCTTGATGAGTCTGGCTAATGGTTTATCAATTTTGTTTATCTTCTCAAAGAACCAGGTTTTAGTTTCATTGATTTTTGCTATTGTCTCCTTCATTTCTTTTTCATTTATTTCTGATCTGATCTTTATGATTTCTTTCCTTCTGCTAGCTTTGGGATTTTTTTGCTCTTCTTTCTCTAATTGCTTTAGGTGCAAGGTTAGGTTGTTTATTCGAGATGTTTCCTGTTTCTTGATGTAGACTTGTATTGCTATAAACTTCCCTCTTAGAACTGCTTTTGCTGCATCCCATAGGTTTTGGGTCGTCGTGTCTCCATTGTCATTTGTTTCTAGGTATTTTTTGATTTCCCCTTTGATTTCTTCAGTGATCACTTCGTTATTAAGTAGTGTATTGTGTAGCCTCCATGTGTTTGTATTTTTTACAGATCTTTTCCTGTAATTGCTATCAAGTCTCATAGTGTTGTGGTCGGAAAAGATACTTGATACGATTTCAATTTTCTTAAATTTACCAAGGCTTGATTTGTGACCCAAGATATGATCTATCCTGGAGATGTTCCATGAGCACTTAAGAAATGTGTATTCTGTTGATTTTGGATGGAATGTCCTAGAAATATCAATTAAGTCCATCTTGTTTAATGTATCATTTAAAGCTTGTGTTTCCTTATTTATTTTCATTTTGGATGATCTGTCCATTGGTGAAAGTAGAGTGTTAAAGTCCCCTACTATGATTTTGTTACTGTCGATTTCCCCTTTTATGGTTTTTAGTATTTGCCTTATGTATTGAGGTGCTCCTATGTTGGGTGTATAAATATTTACAATTGTTATATCTTCTTCTTGGATTGATCCCTTGATCATTATGTAGTGTCCTTCTTTGTCTCTTGTAATAGTCTTTATTTTAAAGTCTGTTTTTTCTGATATGAGAACTGCTACTCTAGCTTTCTTTTGATTTCCATTTGCATGGAATATCTTTTTCCATCCCCTCACTTTTCAATCTGTATGTGTCTCTAGGTCTGAAGTGGGTCTCTTGTAGACAGCATATATATGGGTCTTGTTTTTGTATCCATTCAGCCAGTCTGTGTCTTTTGGTGGGAGCATTTAATCCATTTGCATTTAAGGTAATTATCGATATGTATGTTCCTATTACCATTTTCTTAATTGTTTTGGGTTTGTTATTGTAAGTCTTTTCCTTCTCTTGTGTTTCTTGCCTACAGAAGTTCCTTTAGCATTTGTTGTAAAGCTCGTTTGGTGGTACTGAATTCTCTTAGCTTTTGCTTGTCTGTAAAGCTTTTAATTTGTCCATCAAATCTGAATGAGATCCTTGCTGGGTAGAGTAATCTTGGTTGTAGGTTTTTCTCTTTCATCACTTTAAATATGTCCTGCCACTCCCTTCTGGCTTGCAGAGTTTCTGCTGAAAGATCAGATGTTAACCTTATGGGGATTCCCTTGTGTGTTATTTGTTGTTTTTCCCTTGCTGCTTTTAATATTTTTTCTTTGTATTTAATTTTTGACAGTTTGATTAATATGTGTCTTGGCGTGTTTTTCCTTGGATTTATCCAGTATGGGACTCTCTGTGCTTCCTGGACTTGGTTAGCTATTTCCTTTCCCGTATTAGGGAAGTTTTCAACTATAATCTCTTCAAATATTTTCTCAGTCCCTTTCTTTTTCTCTTCTTTTCTGGGACCCCTATAATTCGAATGTTGGTACGTTTTATGTTGTCCCAGTGGTCTTTGAGACTGTCCTCAGTTCTTTTCATTCTGTTTTCTTTATTCTGCTCTGCAGTAGTTATTTCCACTATTTTATCTTCCACGTCACTTATCCGTTCTTCTGCTTCAGTTATTCTGCTATTGGTCCTTTCTAGAGAATTTTAAATTTCATTTATTGTGTTGTTCATCATTGTTTGTTTGCTCTTTAGTTCTTCTACGTCCTTGTTAAACGTTTCTTGTATTTTCTCTATTCTATTTCCAAGATTTTGGATCATCTTTACCATCATTATTCTGAATTCTTTTTCAGGTAGACTGCCTATTTCCTCTTCATATGTTAGGTCTGGTGGGTTTTTGACTTGCTCCTTCATCTGCTGTGTGTTTTTCTGTCTTCTCATTTTACTAAACTTACTGTGTTTGGGGTCTGCTTTTCGCAGGCTGCAGGTTCGTAGTTCCCGTTGTTTTTGGTGTCTGTCTCCAGTGGCTAAGGTTGGATCAGTAGGTTGTGTAGGCTTCCTGGTGGAGGGGCCTAGTGCCTGTGTTCTGGTGGATGAGGCTGGAGCTTCTCTTTCTGGTAGGCAGGTTCACGTCTGGTGGTGTGTTTTGGGGTGTCTGTGACCTTATTATGATTTTAGGCAGCCTCTCTGCTAATGGGTGAGGTTGTGTTCCTGTCTTGCTAGTTGTTTGGCATAGGGTGTCCAGCACTGTAGCTTGCTGGTCGTTGAGTGAAGCTGGGTCTTGGTGTTGAGATGGAGATCTCTGGGAGATTTTCACTGTTTAGTATTACGTGGAGCTGGGAGGTCTCTTGTGGACCAGTGTCCTGAAGTTGGCTCTCCCACCTCAGAGACACAGCCCTGATGCCTGTCTGGAGCACCAAGAGCCTTTCATCCACACGGCTCAGAATTAAAGGGAGAAAAAATAGAAAGAAGGAAAGAAAGAAGATAAAATGAAATAAAATAAAGTAAAATAAAATAAATTAAAGTTATTAAAATAAAAAATAATTAGTAAGAAAAAAATCTTTTAAAGTTAAAAATAAAAAAAATGGGCGGATAGAACCCTAGGACAAATGGTAAAAGCAGAGCTCTGCAGCCAAAATCACACACAGAAGCATACACATACACACTCACAAAAAGAGAAAAAAGGGGGAAAAAAATATATATCTTTGTTCCCAAAGTCCACCTCCTCAATTTGGGATGATCTGTTGTCTATTCAGGTATTCCACAGATGCAGGGTACATCAAGTTGTTTGTGGAGCTTTAATCCGCTGCTTCTGAGGCTGCTGGGAGAAATTTCCCTTTCTCTTCTTTGTTCGCAGAGCTCCCGGGGTTCAGCTTTGGATTTGGACCTGCCTCTGCGTGGAGGTCACCTGAGGGCCTCTGTTCTTCGCTCAGATAGGACGGGGTTAAAGGAGCAGCTGATTAGGGGGCTCTGGCTCACTCAGGCCGGGGGGAGGGAGGGGTATGGATGCTGGGTGAGCCTGCGGCAGGAGAGGCCAGCGTGACGTTGCACCAGCCTGAGGTGCACCATGTGTTCTCCTGGGGAAGTTGTCCCTGGATCACAGGACCCTGGCAGTGGCGGGCTGCACAGGCTCCCGGGAGGGGAGGTGTGGATAGTGACCTGCGCTTGCACACAGGCTTCTTGGTGGCTGCAGCAGCAGCCTTAGCATCTCATGCTGGTCTTTGGGGTCCGTGCTGATAGCCGCGGCTCGCGCCCGTCTCTGGAGCTCCTTTAAGCAGCGCTCTTAATCCCCTCTCCTCGTGCACCAGGAAACAAAGAGGTAAGAAAAAGTCTCTTGTCTCTTCAGCAGGTCCAGACCTTTTCCCGGACTCCCTCCGGCTAGCTGTGGCGCACTAGCCCCTTCAGGCTGTGTTCACGCCGCCAACCCCAGTCCTCTTCCTGGGATCTGACCTCCGAAGCCCGAGCCTCAGCTCCCAGCCCCCGCCCGCCCCGGCGGGTGAGCAGACAAGCCTCTCGGGCTGGTGAGTGCTGCTTCGCACCGATCCTCTGTGTGGGAACCTCTCCGCTTTGCCCTCCGCACCCCTGTGTCTGTGCTCTCCTCCGTGGCTCTGAAGCTGCCCCCCTCCGCCACCCGCAGTCTCCACCCACGAAGGGGCTTCCTAGTATGTGGAAACCTTTCCTCCTTCATAGCTCCCTCCCACTGGTGCAGGTCCCGTCCCTATTCTTTTGTCTCTGTTTTTTCTTTTTTCTTTTCCCCTACCCAGGTGTGTGGGGAGTTTCTTGCCTTTTGGGAGGTCTGAGGTCTTCTGCCAGTGTTCAGTAGGTGTTCTATAGGAGTTGTTCCACATGTAGGTATATTTCTTTCTTTTTTTTTTTTAATTTTTTCCCTTTTTTCTTTTTAATTAATTAATTAATTAATTAATTAATTAATTTTTGGCTGTGTTGGGTCTTCGTTTCTGTGTGAGGGCTTTCTCTAGTTGTAGCAAGCTGGGGCCACTCTTCATCGTGGTGCGCGGGCCTCTCACCATCGTGGCCTCTCTTGTTGCGGAGCACAGGTTCCAGATGCACAGGCTCAGTAATTGTGGCTCACGGGCCCAGCTGCTCCGCGGCATGTGGGATCTTCCCAGACCAGGGCTTGAACCCGTGTCCCCTGCATTGGCAGGCAGATTCTCAACCACTGCGCCACCAGGGAAGCCCTGTAGGTATATTTCTGATGTATTTGTGGAGAGGAAGGTGATCTCCATGTCTTACTCTTCCGCCATCTTGAAGCTCTCCCATATTATTTTTTATTATTATTATTTTTTATCATCCATTTCATTTTATTTATTTATTTATTTAACATCTTTATTGGAGTATAACTGCTTTACAATGGTGTGTTAGTTTCTGCTTTATAACAAAGTGAATCAGTTATACATATACATATACCCCCATATCCATATTATTTTTTAGAAATATAAAGAAAAAGTTATTTGTTTACTTTTATCAAAAGCGTAATAGTGGTTACTTTCTTAGGGGAGGGAAGGAGAGGTTATGGGTTTGAGAGGGGAAAATGGATAGGGTTCAGAGATGTTTGTTTTATTATTAATGTACATCCACATTTACATTTCTTTGTTATGTTCAAACCTTTTGTCCATTTTAAACATTAGATTTTTTTATTGAGTTTTGAGAGTTCTTTACATATTCTTGGGTATAAGTTCTTTAGTAGATATATGACTTGCAAATATTTTTCATAGTCCATGACTTGTCTTTTTATTTTCTTAAGAGTGTCTTTCAAGGAGCAGAGTTCTTAATTTTTTTGAAGTCCACTTTATCAATGTTTTCTTTCATGGATTATTCTTTTGGTGTTGTACCTAAAAAATGTTTGCCTAATCCAAGGTTACAAAGATTTTCTCCTTTTTTTCCTAAAAGAATGTTTATAATTCTAGACTTTACATTTACAACTTGAAGTGTTTGGAGATTAGTATATACCCATCATAACTATCAATGCCATAAACTTATCCATCACCTCCAAGTTTCTCCCTAGCCCTGTTGTTGTTTTTTACCTTTTGTGATAAGAGCACTTAACATAATATCTTCTACCTTAGCACATTTTAAAGTATATAATCAGTGTTGTTAATTATAGGACCTATATTGTACAGTTCTACTCTAAAACATTTATTTTGCACAACTAAAACTTTATGCCCTTTGACTAACACCTCCCCGTTTCCCCCACCTTCCAGCTCCTGGCAACCACCAATCTACTCTCTGTTTTGATGTATAAAGTGAGATAATGTAGTATTTGTCTTTCTGTGTCTGGCTTATTTCACTTAACATAATGTCCCCCGGGTTCATCCTTGTTGTTGCAAATGGCAGGATTGCCTTCTTTTTTTAAGGCTGAATAATATTCCATTGTACTTTATCTATTCATCCATCGATGAACATTTAGTTGTTTTCATATCTTGATTATGTATATAATGCTACAATGAACATGGGAATGAACGATCTCTTTGAGATCCAGATTTCTATCCCTTTGGATACATGCCCAGAAATAGGATTCTGGATAATATGGTAGCTCTATTTTTAATTTTTTGAGGAACCTCCATATTGTTTGCCATAGTGGTTGTACCAATTTACATTCCCTCCAATAGTATTCAAGGGTTCCCTTTTGTCCACATCCTCATCAGTACTTGTTATCTTTGGTTTTTTTGATAATAGCCATCCTAACAGGTGTGAGGTGATTTCTCATTGTGGTTTTGATTTGCATTTCCCTGATAATTAGTGATGTTGAATGTATTTTCATACACCTGTTAGAAATTGTGAGTTTTTTTGGAGAAATATCTGTTCAGGTGCTTGGCCCAATTTTTAATTGGTTTATTTGGTTTTTGTCTATTAAGTTGTTTGAGTTCCTTATATATTTTGGATATCAATCCCTTATCAGATATATGGTCTGAAAATATTTTCTCCCATGCTATAGGTTGTATTTACATGTTGTTGATTGCCTTTATTTGTTTTCATTGATTTACTACATAGTTTTTTGATTTATATTTTACTGATATCCACTCTGTTCTTCCTTCTGCTTATTTGGATTTCATTTGTGCTTCTTTTTCTAGTTTTCTATGGTGAAAGTTGTGGTTGTTGATTTGGGACATATTTTCCTGTTAAAGTAGATAGCGCTCTAAGCTTTCTTGTAATTACAGCTTTAGCTGCATCCCCAAAACTTTGATATGTTGTATTTTTATCTTAATTCAGTTCAAAATACTTTCCATTTTCCCTTTTGATTTCTTATTTGATTTATGAATTATTTATGTGTACTATTTAGCTTTTACATATTTGGGGATTTTTTTTTTTTTAGGTATCTTAATGTGGCTGGTTTCAAATATAATTCTGTGGTGGTAATTTGATTGCTTTTAAACGTATTGAGACTTGTTTCATGGCCCAGAATATGGTCTGTGTTGTTAAGTGTTCTGAGTGAACTTGAAAAAAATGTGTATTCTGCAGTTGTTGAGTGGAATGTTCTATAAGTGTCAATTCAGTCGACTAGATTGGTAATGTGCAAGTCTCGTATACAAGCACATCTTGTTTTATTGTGCTTCACAGATATTGCAGTTTTTACAAATTGAAAGTTTGTGGCAAACTGCTTTGTCTGATGGTGGTTAGCATTTTTTAGCAATAAAGTGCTTTAATTTAGGTATGTGCATTTTTAAAATACATAATGCTATTTCACATTTGATAGACTACTGAATAATATGAACATAACTTTTATATGCATTAGGAAACCAAGAAATTACTAGCTTTATTGTGGTGCTCTGGAACCAAACCCACAGTATCTCTGAGGTAGGCCTGTATTCTTAATGTTTTTCTTTCTCTATGGAGTGAGGGTTTTTTTAAATTACTTAACTATAATTATGGATTTGTCTGTTTTACTTTGAAGATCTGTCAGTGTTTATTTCATACATTTTGAAGCTCTCTATTAGCTGTATAAAGGTTCAGTATCATGTATCTGCTTGATGAATTGACCCCTATATCAGTATGAAATCCTTTTTTGTCTCTGTTAATATTCTTTATTCTGAAATCAACCTCGTCTGAAAAAATATAGCCACTTCAGCTTTAATGATCTTTTACAGAGATTTTAATAGTAAAAGAGTCCTTAGGTCAGTCGGAGTGCATGGCTCACGGTGGAGCGAGGCTGTTTAAAATAAGTAAGTAAATAAATAAATGAGTCTTTATATTTACCCATGTAGTTATCATTTCCTGTGTGCTTCATGCTTTTGTATAGATCCATATTTCTATCCGGTATCTTGTTCCTTCTGCTTTAATTTCTTGTAATGCACGTCTGAATTCTTTTTCGTTTTGTGTGTCTGAAATGATCTTTATTTTGCTTTTGCTTTTGAAAAAATAGTTTCCTTGGATAAAGAATTATAGGTTGACATTTTTCGTTTTTTCTTTCAATGCTTCCCTGTCATTTTTGTATTGTTTCCAATGTGAAATGTGCTGTCATCCAAGTATTGAATATGATGTCAATAGAGGTTGTGTGCCTCTATACATAACATGTATTTTTTTCTCTGGCTGTTTTAAATATTTTTTCTTTTATCAATAGTTTAGAAGAATTTGATTTTGATGTATTTTCAGGTAGTTTCTCTCTTTTTTTGTGTGTGCTTGAGTTTGAGTTTTTTTGGATCTGTGGGTTTATAGTTCCTCCTTTCTCCTCTTTTCTCTTTCCTTCTCTTGGGACTCTAATTACATATATTTCACATTGCTTGAAATTGCACCACAGCTTATCAATTCTCTGTTTTTTTTTAGTACATTTTCTCAGAGTTTTATAATGGATAATTTTAATTGCCATGTATTTGAGTTCAGTAATCATTTTCTTCTGCAATGTTTCATTTCCCATAACCACATCCAATGCAGTTTTCCTCTCAGACATTGTCTTTTCATCTCTAGAAGTCAGATTTGTGCCTCTCTGGGGGGCTTTCTGTGCCTCCACTTCATATAGTCAGTCTTTCCTCTAGATTCTTAAATGTACAAAATACAACTAAAATAGCTGTTAACATTCTTTTTCTACTAATTCTCTCCTCTGTGTCATTTCTGGGACAGTTTCTCTTTTTTATTGAAGTATAGTTGCTGTACAGTATTGTATGTTACAGGTGTACAATATAGTGATTCGCAATTTTTAAAGGTTATACTCCATTTATAGGTATTATAATATATTGGCTATACTCCCTGTGTTGTACAATACATTCTTGTAGCTTATTTTATACCTAATAATTTGTAACTCTTAATCCCCTACTCCCTATTTCTCCCCTCCTTCCTTCCCTCTCCCCACTGGTAACCACTAGCTTATTCCCTATATCTGTGAGTCTGCTTCTTTTTTGTTATATTTACTAGTTTGTGGTACTTCCTAGATTCCATATATAAGTGATATCATACAGTATTTCTCTTTCTCTGAGTTATTTCACTTAGCTTATTGCCCTCCAAGTCCATCTATGTTGCTGTAAATGGCAAAATTTTGTTCTTTTTTATGGCTGAGTAGTATTCCTTGTGTATATGTGTGTCTTCTTCATACATGCCACATCTTCTTCATACATTCATCTGTTGATGGACACTCTGGACACTCAGGTTGCTTCTATATCTGGCTATTGTAAATAATGCTGCTATGAACACTGGGGTGCATGTATCTTTTCAAATTAGTGTTTTTGTTTTTTTCAGATATATACCCAGGAGTGGAATTGCTGGGTCATATGGTAGTTCTATTTTTAGTTTTTTGAGAAGCCTCCATACTGTTTTTTCACAGTGGCTGTACCTATTTACATTCCTACCAACAGTGTACAAGGGTTGGGGCAGTTTCTTGATTGATTCCTCTCCTCACCATGAGCCTGTTTTTCTGTTTCTTTGCATGCCTGGTAATTTTTTATAGGATGCCAGGCATTTAAAATTTTACCTTGTTGGGTGCTTGATATATTTATATTCTTTTAAATGCTCTTGAGCTTTGTTCTGGGACTTGGTTAAGTTACTTGAAAGCAGTTCAATCCATTTTAGTCTTGCCTTTAAGTTCTATTAGGTGGAACCAGAGAGACTTCTAGTCTGTGGCTAATTTTTTTCCAGTACTAAGGCCAGATTGCTCTGACTACTCTACCCAATGCCCTGTGAATTATGAACTTTTGCTCTGTAGCTGGTGTGAACTGCTATCTTCCTAGCCCTGTATGGAAGAAAGCTGGAACTAGGGTGAAGTGAGGAAGTTATCAAGGGTAAAAAATTTAGGTGGTAGTCTCTCTGAGGCTCATCCAAGTGCAGAGGACCAGCCAGGTCCTGCACCTGAGACTGAGTGCCTCCTAAAGTTTTGTGTCCTGGACACCATGCTTGCCTTACAATAGTTCCAGTTCTGGTTTGTAGGATTGGTCATTTCAATGCAGGGGTCGGCAAACTTTTTCGTTAAGGACTAGATAGTAAATATTTTAGGCTTGTGAGACATACAGGTTCTATTGCATCTACTCAACTCTGGTAGTTTAGCACGAAGTAGTCATATGCAACCTGTGAATGATAGGTGTGACTTTGTTCCAATAAAACTTTATTTACAAAAACAGATGGTTGGCTTACTGGCTGCAGTTTGCTCATTCCTTCTCTAATCCCTTGGGTGCTCTTTCCCCAGCCTTGATTAGTTTCTTCACATGCATGTGCTAATTAGTACTTAACTGATTAACTGAGAGAGACTGCAGATTTTCCGAGTGTTTCTTTGTTCAACTCTCTTTTTTCTAACACTTTCCCTTGCAAACTCTGGTTTCCTTGGCCTCCTTTTCTCCCAGCCTCATCACTCCAATTCAGGGAGACCACTTGGCTCTGGCTCTAAGTTTGTTCTCCTTGTGTCATGGCCTCTTCACTGACTGACATCCAGTATCTTAGTGTGGGTCGTTTCACATTTTGTGTATACTTTTTAAAGTTATTTCAGGTGAGAGGATAAATGCAATCCTTATTACTTCATCTTGGCCCAAAGTGGAAATCTCTAGTATTGTGTTTTAAAATTACATTGTACTGTCATCTCCTATTATAAATAGAAATGAAATAATTTGTACAGAATCTAACATGTTCAGAATTCATTATTTAACTAACTTTATGGACTTACAAGTTATCATAGACTTCCAGAACTTTCATTTTTTCATTTGTATGAGGAGGATAATATCTGTCTCACAAGGTTGTTTGGAAGTTTAAATGAATAGTAAATTAGAAAGCACCTAGCACTATGTATGTCTTACTTGTAGTAGGCATAAAGATACTTAATTCACTTTCCCAAGTTTGATGTGTTGATTAACTAAAACTGGATTGCAATTTTTTAGACTATGTTCTGGGGTTGGAAGGATGCTGAGGGATGTAAGTACACATAAATTATATTGTTGCTATTTTAATTGTACTGCCCATGTTTTGGAGTTGGATAGTGGTGGGAAACACCCTGTATTTCTCTTTTCTCCCTATATCCCATACAAAGGAGTTTAATTAAAGTAGTATTACATTTGCCATTATAGATTCTCTTTGGTGGAATGTCTCTTTATGTCTTTTGCCCAATTTTTAATTGGATTTTTTAACTGGTGAGTTTTGTTTTTTTTTTAAATCTTAGTTTGGCCGCACAGCATGCGGGATCTTAGTTCCCCGATCAGGGATTGAACCCACGCCCTGCAGTGGAAGCGCGGAGTCTTAACCACTGGACTACCAGGGAAGCCCTAACTGGTGACTTTTGAGAGTTCTTTATACATTCTAGATTTAAGTCCTTTGTCAAATATATGGTTTGCAAATATTTTCTCCTATTCTGTAGCTTGTTTTTTCATCCTCTTATCAGAGTCTCTCACAGAGCAAACTTTCTTTTTTAACTTTTTAAAAAAAATTTTTTTTGGGGGGCTGCGTTGAGTCTTTGTTGCTGCGTGTGGGCTTTCTCTAGTTGTGGCGAGCGGGGGCTACTCTTCCTTGCGGTGCACAGGTTCCTCATTGCTGTGGCTTCTCTTGTTGCAGAACATGGGCTCTAGGTGCGTGGGCTTCAGTAGTTGCAGCATGCAGGCTCAGTAGTTGTGGCACGTGGGCCCTAGAGAGTGCAGGCTCAGTGGTTATGGCGCACGGGCTCTAGGGCACATGGGCTTCGGTAGTTGTGGCACTCGGGCTCAGTAGCTGTGGCGCACGGGCTTAGTTGTTCCATGGTATGTGGGATCTTCCCGGACCAGGGATTGAACCTGTGTCCCCTGTATTGGCAGGCAGATTCTTAACCACTGTGCCACCAGGGAAGTCCCTCTGTTTTAACTTTGATGAAGTCCAGTTTATCAAGTTTTTCCTTTTGTGGATCACATTTTTGGTGTCATGTCTGAGGACTCTTTACCAAGCCTTAGATCCTAAAGATCTTCTCCTATTTTATCTTTGTATTTTTATAGTTTTATGTTTTACATTTAAAGCTATGATCTTTCAGATTTTTATATAAGGTGTGAGGTCTAGATTAAGGTTGATTCTTTTACCTATGGCTGTCCATTTACTTCAGTACCATAATATTATACATCTTCCATTGAATTTCTTTTGCACTTTGTAGAAAATTAATTGGCTGACTTGTGTGGGTCTATCACTATGTTCTCTATGACATTCCATTGATCTGTGTGTCTATCCATCTGTCAGTACCACACAGTCTTGATTACTTTGGCTATAGAATAAACTTTGAAGTGAGATAGAATAATTCTTCCCATTCTATTATTTTTAAAAATCATTTTAGATATCCAAGTTCCTTTGCCATTCCACATATTTTAGAATAGTCTTGTCTATATATTCAAAAAATCTTGCTGGGACTTTGATAGTGATTATGATAAACTTTAATCAATCTGGACATCTCTATATGTTGTCTTCCAATCCGTGACACAGTATGTCTCCCCACTTACTTAGGTCTTCTTTCATCAGCATTTTGTGATTATCAGCATACAGACTCTGTGTGTGTATAGTTAAGTGTACATCAAAACATTTCTTTTCTTTTTTCTAGTGATTATAGATGTATTCCATTTTAGATTTTGGTGTCTTGTGTTCATTGCTAATATATACAAATACAACTGACTTTTGTATGTTGATCTTATATCCTGTGACCTTGCTGAACTCACTAAGCAGTTTAATAAATTTCTTTGAGTTTCCTATATAGATGATCATGTCATCTGCAAACAGGGAAAATTTTACTTCTTTCTTTCTGATCTGTATGCCTTTTCCTCCCTTTACTTGCTTTAATGTGCTAGCTAAAACTTTCAGAACTATGCTGAATAGAGTGATGAGAGCAGACATCCTTGCCTTGTGATCTTAGGGGAAAGCTTTCAGTCTTTTACTATTAAATATGATGTTAGCTGGAAGCTTTTTGTAGACTATTGTCATCAAGTAGAGAAAGTTCTCTCTATGTCTAGTTTTCTGAGACTTTTTAGTTTAAATGAGTATTGAGTGTTGCCAACTGCCTTTTCTGCATCAATTAATGTGATCATGAAATTTTTCTTTTTAGGCTGTTAATACAGTGGATTACATTGATTCATTTTCTAATATTGAACCAGTCTTGCCTCCTTAGAGTAATCATATCATATGGCCATGGTACATAATTTCTAAAATTTATTGCTGAAAACGTATTTGCTAATATTTTGTTAAAGTTTTGTTTGTGGCTATTTAATGAGGAATATTGGTCTGCAGCTTTCATTTTCTGTATTGTCTTTGGAATCAGGATAATACTGCCTCCACAGAATGATGGGGACAAGTTGCCTTCTCAATTATTTTCTAGAAGAAAATGTGTAGAATTAGTGTTAACTTTTCTTTTAACATTTGGTAGAACTCTCCAGTGAAGCCATCTGGACCTGGATGTGTCCTTTTGGGGAGTTTTAAAATTATTGATTTCAATTTCTTTGACAGTTATGGGGATATTCAAATTATTAACTTCAATTTGCGTGAATTGTGGTAGATTATGTTTTTCAAGGAATTGGTCCATTTCTTCTAAATTGTCCAGTTTATGCATGGATAGTTGTTCATAGTAGTCCCTTATTATCCTTTTGATGTCTGCAGGGTCTGTTTCCTTCCTGATATTGCTAATTTGTATCTTCTCTCTCTCTTTTTTTTCTTTGACACTCTTGCTAGAGGGTATAATTTTTGAAGGTCATTTCAAAGAACCAGCTTTCAGTTCCACTGATTTCTTTAGTTGTTCTGTTTTCAATTTCATTTATTTCTGCTCTTATATTTATTATTACCTTCCGTTTGCTTTGCATTTATTTTGCTCTTCTTTTTTTAGGTTCTTGAAGTAGGAAACTGTACTATTGATTTGAGAACTTTCCTCTTTTCTAATGTAATTATTTAATGCTATATGTTTGTCTAACAGCATTGCTTTAGTTGTGTCACACAAATTTTAGTATGTTGTATTTTCATTTTCATTCAATTCAATGTATTTTTAAATTTCCTTTGAGATTTCCTCTTTGACCCTTGGGCTACTTAGAAGCATGTTGCTTAGATTTCAAGCATTTGGTGATTTTCCTGTTATCTTTTAGTTATTGACTTTTAGTTAGATTCCACTATTGCCAGTGAACACATTCTGTATGATTTTAATGTTTTATGGCCCAGCATATGGTTTATCTTGGTATTCGTTCTGTGCAAGCTTGAAAAGAATGTATATTCTTCTATTGCTGGATGGACTGCTCTCTGCATGTTGATTAGAACCTGTTGGTTGATGATGTTGTTAAATTCATTTTTACCCTTGCCAATTTTCTGTCTATTAATACTATCATTTGCTGAGAGAGGAGTGTTGACATCCCCAAGTATAAATGTGGATTTGTTTATTTTTCCTTTCAGTTCTATCAGTTTTTACTTCATGTATTTTGAGACTCTGTTGTCTGATGCATACACAATTAGGATTTCTATGTCTTCTTTGTGGATTTACCCTTTTATTATGATGTAATGTCTTTCTCTATCCTTGGTAATTTTCTTTGCTGTGAAGTCAAGTTTATATGATGTTTTTAGAACTATTCCTGCTTTCTTTTGATTCATGTTTGCATGACATATCTTTCTTTCTTTCTATTTATCTACTTATATTGTTATGTTTGAAGTTTCTTGTAGACAGCATATAATTGGGTATGCCAAACTCTGTCTTTTGATTTGTATATTTAGATCATTTACATTTAATGTAATTAGTAGTAAGTTAAAGCTTATGTCTGCTGTTTTGTTTTTGTTTCTCTTTGTTCTTTCTGTTTCTCACTTCTCCATTTTCTTTTTCCTAGCTTTATATAGGTTACTTGGGCATATTTTAGAAATCCATTTTGATTTATCCATGTATTTTATTCTTAGAGTATCTCTTTGTATAGCTTTTTAGTGGTTTCTCAAGATATTACATTACATATACATAATTTATCACAGTCTACTGGTGTTCAATTGAACTATAGAAATCTTACCTCTCTTTATGTCCTGTTACCCTCATCCATGTATAATATAATTGCCTTACATATTTTCTAATACATTTAGACTGGCTTATAATACATCAGACAGTATTATGATTTTTGCTTCAACTATTAAACATAACTTTGAAGATTCAAGAGGATGAGAAAAATCTATCATATTCACCCATAATTTTTCTTTTTCTGTTGTTCTTTCTTTCTTTCTGATGTTCCAAGACTTCTTGCTTTATCAATTCCTTTCTGTTCAGAGAAATTCATTTAACCAGTATTTTAAGGTGTTCAGCTGATGACAAATTCTCTTAGTTTTTCTTCATCTGAGAATATTTCTCCCATTCATTACTGAAGGGTATTTTTGCTAGATAAAGAACTCTGGGTTTGAAGTCCTTTTATTTCAGCACTTGAAAAATAGTGTACCACTTCCTTCTGGCCTCCATGGTTTCTGATGAGAAATCTGGTCTTATGTGAATTTTTTCCCCTATAGGTAAGGTGTCATTTCTCTCCTCTTGCTGCCAAGATTTCTTGTTTTTAGCTTTCACAGTTTGACTATGATGTGCTTAGGTGTAGATTTCTTTGGGCTTATTTTGTTTCATGTCTGCTTAACTTCTTGAATTTGTAAGCTTTTGTTGTTGTTGTTTACCAATTTGAGAAATTTTCCGCAATTATTTCTTTGAATACTTTTCAACCGTACCACTTTCCTTCTCTCCTTCCAGGATCCCTGTGAGAAGAATGTTAGAGCTTTTGTTAAAGTCCCATAAGTCCTTGTTATTTTTTTTTTAGTTTATTGTCTCTCTGTTGTTCAGATTGGTTAATTTCTGTTGTTCTAACTTCCAGTTCACTAATTCTTTCCTCTGTTCTCTCCATTCTGCTTTTGAGCCACTTCATTGAGTTTTAAAATTTTTATTTTATTTTTTAGTTCTAAAAATGCATTCGGACCTTCTTTATATTTTCCATGTCTGTTCACAGTTATTGAGGCATTTTTATTAAGGATACTTTAAAATTCTTGTCAGGTAGTTCTAACACCTGTGTCTCAATGTTGGCATCTGTTGATTGTTTTTTCTCATTCTAGTTGAGAATTTCCTAGTTTTTGTATGATGAGTGATTTTTTTTTATTGAATCCTGGACATTTTGGTTATTACATTGTGAAATTTTGGATCTTATTTAAATTTTTAGTATAGCAGGCATCCTGTGACACCATTCCAATGAGGAAAGAGGGATATCACCTCATAGTGTCACGTGGTGTTAAAAGTCCAGGTTCCTCACTTGACTTCCATTGACACTGGTGGTAGAGAGGTGCTTTGTTGCTGCTGGGTAAGGGTGGGAGTCGAGGCTCTCTATTGTGCATCCACTAATAGCAGTCTGGCTGGGAGGGGAGGGGTGCCTCATTACTCCCCACATGGCCTCCCTGACACTGTTGGGGGCTGGTGCCTTGTTACTACTGGGTGTTGGCAAAAGACCTGACTCTCTACTAGGCCTTATCTGATACCAACTCAGCAGGAAATGAGAGGGACGTCAATACCTATGGGTGGGGGTGGAAGACCAGGTTTCCCACATGGTCTCCATTGATCCCACAGGGAGGGACACCTTACTACCATTCACTAGGGATAAAAGTCCCGTATCCTTTCTTAGCCTTCATTGGAACCTCCCTGGCAGAAGAATTGGGGTGACTTATTACAGCCTGGTGAGGCTAGAATTTTAGTTTCCTCACTTGACTTTTGATGGCAGAGCTGTGGATAGGGGTCACCATTTTTCTATATTTCTGGCTGGAGTAGAGTGGTTATTATGTAATTTTAAAAAATCTTGATAGTTTACCCCTTTTCTGAATCTTTGGCTGGGAAGGCTTTCCTTAAGGGAATTATTTGTCTGTGCCTGTTGTTATTTCTAGGTTGCCTGCTGCTTCAGCACCCAGTCTGGGATATATGAGGAGAGGAAAAAAAAAAAACACAGGGAACTCATTGCTCAGAAGTACCCATGCCTCTAGTTGCTGAAATATTTCTTTGGTTCTAATGTGAAAATTGGCTTGCTTCTGTGCTTTTTCTTCCCTTGGGGCTTAGGTTTTAGTATTCTCAGGTTTTCTAGGTCAGTTGTCATTTTTCCATCTGCTTCCAATTTTTCAAAATTTTCTGTTTAGCATCTCTTCTCCTGATTACTTTGTCCTTGTGGATTTATTTCTAAAAATTATTTTATCTTATTTTATTAGGTTTTCATGAAGGATACGCATTTTATTTTTAAGGATCTATTATAAGTTGCAATTCTTCAAAAGTGTTTCCTTTGTGTGAGGTTTTTATTGAAAATATTTTAGATCCACTCTTCATGCCAATGGCTCCATAGCATTGTGGCAGTCAAGATTCATTAGGAGATAGAAACCGTACAAGTTACTTTAATGGAGGAAATTCAACGTAAAGAATTGTTGACTAGATATTTAGAACTGAGAAAAGACAAAAAAAAAGAACATGATGGTATCATGGAAATAGCAATTGCAAGCAGTAGCTACCATTCCTAGTTTTGGAAGAAGAAAGGAAAGAAGATAGAATGATTAAAACTTGGATGATTTTAGAAGGGACTCCGTCAAATTGAAATCCTGGCCTCACAGTTGGAGGGGCTTGTCAGATGGTGCTGATGTCTCTAAGCTCAGAGGAGGGGTTTATGAGGCTGGGACTCAGCCCAGCGAGGAGGGGAATGATGGCTGGCTCTTCCAGGGTCTCTGAGGGCACATAATAGGCAGATTCTGCAAGTGTTGGTAACACTGCAAAATAGATTCAACTGAGGCTACGGAAACAAATCACTGTTGCTTGGCTGAAGAAGCAAGCCTGGGGTGATGCTGAGAGAAACAAGAGGCGCACAAGAAGCCAAAAATGAGCAAATGGGAAAAGATAGGCCCCTTGTTTATCCTCCATTTTTGAGGTCTTCCTCTAATACCTCCCATTTGCGGAAGTATGATTTGCAGAGTTCTGCCGCAGAATGAGAAAGCAGAGTATAGAAGTTGGATTTGAACCTAACAGACAATAACTTAAAAACTAATATAATTATCTTTATTTTTATCTTAAAATATTTGCATTCCTGAATTATTCAGATAATTACTTATGTTTTCTAACTTGTTTTACTTGAAGATACTATCTTATTTGTTTTTCACAATACATTTATGATGTAGAAGCGGTAATAATCTTCTTATTTTACCTATGTGAAACTAGAGCCACAGTGAAATTCAGTGATGTCCAAAACCACATAGCTGAAACCAAAACTCAGGTCCTCTGAATCCTGTACCGGTGCATTCAGTACGCGTTTGGTAATTTTATCTAGTCTTATGGCTTAAATAACTTCTCTCTTATAAATGTATTCTCTAAAATGTATGTTTTCACTCCAGACTTCTTAATTCCAGATCATTGTCCAGATGTCTATTTTACATCTTCACTTGGATGCCTAATAGGCATCTCATCTTGATATGTCTGAAAAGAGCTCAGAGGTTTCCACCTTGAAACTCATTCTTCTGGCAATCTTTCCCACTTCAGTCAACAACAGTCTTGCTCTTCTAGTTCTCAGGCCAAAGATCTTGGAGCCATCCCTCCCTCTTCTGTTTATCTCTTGTCTTCTAGTCAATCTACCAGCAAATCTTGAAAAGTATAATCAGGTTCCAGTATCTTCTCACAGCCTCCATTTCTATTCCTCTCATCTAAGCCATCACCATCTCTTGCCTGGATTATTTCGACAACTTCCTATTAAGATTCCCAGTTTCCTCTGTAGTCCCTTTTTTGTTTATTTTTAAGAAACGAAATTAGGCAGCCAGTGTAATCCTACTAAATTTTAAGTCTGAGCATTTTGCTATGTGGCTCAAAATCTTCCAGTGTCTTTTCCTTTTACTCAGAGTAAAAGTCAAAGTCATGTTGGGACCCACCAAGCCCTGTGTAATCCAGCTCACCAGGAGTTAGTTGCCCTGAACAAGTGCACAACTACAGAGGGTGTCACCGTATAGAACAGGATGAGTCATAACAGAAGCCCACCACTTCCTCCTTTTATCTCTGACTTTCCTTTCTACTACTTCTCTTTTTATTTATTCTGTTCCAATCCCCTCGACATACTTGCTAGTACTCAAACTTGCCAAATACTCTTCACAGCCATTGCCCTGCTGTTCTCTGTGCTTTCCCGTCAGAGATATGCGTGGCTTCTTCCGTGCATTCTACAGGTTTTAACATAAAAGTATTGTCTCAGTAATTCTTACTCTGGCCTATTTAAAAATGCAACAAGTCCTGCTTCCTGTAGACCCTATTCCTGATTTATTTTTTTCATAGCACTTAACCCCTTACAACACACTGTATGTTAAATGTTATTTATTGGTTTCTGCCCCCATTCAACTAAACTATAATGTCTTAAAAGAAGGATTTTTGTCTAGTTTATAAGTGGTGTGCTCCAATACCTAGGACTGAGCATAACACATAGTAGGTATTCATAATATTTGAATATTTCACTATAGGATGTAGTAATCTCATATTACTATCTCCATAATCTGTGAAAATTTGATCTGCCTTACTATAAACGAAAAGGAATTTGTAACTTTAAGTTCTAAAAAAGAATGAGAATCTGTACGAAGTTGCTAATTTAATCTGGTAAGGCATGGAATTTATAAGACAGAAGTTAAATTGAATTGAAAATTACATATTTGTGATAGTAAATCTGTGTCATATTGCCAAATTTGAATAATATTTAAAACTCTTACGGAAGATTGCTCTATCCACCACCCGTCACAGTTTGGAGCTACCATGGTTACTTAGTCAATGCGAATCCAATAAAAGAGCAAAAATATTATTCTATGCTTTCCGGGAGACTAGTTTTTGCACCTTTTTTAAGAAAGTGTATCTGCATGCAATTTTAGGATGCATTAGTAAAAACAAAGAAATTAAGAAAGAAAAATGTTTTGAGCCAAAAATATGTTATGTCACTGGGAAATTTAGCATACTGATAAAGCTATGGTTTGGCATTGACTTTAATTTCTGGTTTTTAAGGATTACTAATAGAATGAAATAAAAAGTTGCATCGCTTGCTTTGACAAAGACACACATTTAAAAGGAATGACAAAATGCAATGCAAATTTCAAGGTGAACTTTGGAATTACAGGATGTGGCCATGATTGATGTGCCAAGCTTGTTAGTATTCCCAGCGCAGTTGCTACATAAACAATGTTACCTCTTGCCCTGTGATTCTGGTATTACTAATTGAAAATATATGGGTAATCTGCCTTGAATGGATTATAAGAAATAAAGGAAACAGTGACCTATAGAATGCAGTCTCGTTTTCCTGTTGATAATATCAAGCAAATGAAACAGTACAAAGAGGAAAATACATAAAAATCCATCTTTGGGGGGTCAGAAATAGGGAAAAATATAATAAGCTCCAGAATGTATTCAGGACATCACAAATAAGGCATCATAAAGCATCCAGCATGTCTAGGTGTGGCACTATTATAGGGCTTGTGCTAGCAATTTATGTCAAGCCAAAAATTAACACTAGAAAAATAAATTTCTCTGGACACTATCTTTGTAACTGCACTCATTATATAACTTGCATTTCTTAAACTACTACTGGTTTGGTAAGGTGAATTTAATTAGAAAGGAATCTACCAGAAATAAATGTCTAATAAGTGATAAATGAGATTATTAATGCTTTGGGGAAGATAGGAAATGTGTACTGCTGAGAGGGTTAGTTGGCCTCAGCGAATGTCCTTTTTTACCGTGTTGTTTCCAGATGTGGGCAGTAATGAGTGTGCTAACCATGTCAGTTTTCACTGACCTGGCTTCAATTTCACACCGTAAGAGCTTTGTTTTGTTAAGACAGAGATGCTGCTACACTTCAGAAAACCAGGGGGTTTCGTCTGATGGTAGAAAAGGCATAGTCAGCTTGTCTTTCTCATGTTTACAGGAGGCTTTAGAGAGGGCCAAATGAGAGGGGAAAAAAATCCTTCTTTGACTGTAGACACTTCTCTTTGTTCAGTTTTGTGATGAATTGTATACTTGCTGCACATGGTTGCCTCTCAGAAATGTATTAGCATTAGGTGCTGATAAAGTAATCAGGAGAAATTCTGTATCCCAGCATCCCTTTTAAAATTTGTATTCAATTTAACAGCAGATAAAATTGCTCTATCTTTTTTTCCCCAAAATTTTAGTTCAGCTTTAATCAATTTTTTTTGGTAGTAGCTTAATTTCCATGATAAAAAGAGTCTCTCTTTTTCTGTTAATTGATTTTTATACTTCACTTCGTGGATAGGAAAATACATTTGGTTCTTCCTCCTTGGACCACACAGCCCTGCATGTGACTATTCATGAGGAACTAGAAGTAGGAATGGGTGAAGATTATAACTGGGAAGCCAATTGGGAGATGGTGGGGTGGGGTGGGATTAAGGATGTGGGCAGAGTAATAATTGCCAGGTAAGGTGCCAGGGGGACGGGGGAAGTCTGAAAGTCAAAAGGGATGAACCCATGACCCAAGCTATCATGGCAACAGGGGTGAATCCAGGGTAGGAGTCAAGAAATCAAAGTGAGTCACATCCAAGGGGCCATCCAAAGCCACCACGTAGCAAGGTGTATACATGGAGATTGGTGAGGGACATGTACTGTAAATCTGGTTGGTGATTCTTTTCAACTGCTCCCTGAACATACATTTTTGTACCTGGAGTGTTTTAAAGATATCCCATGTCTTCTTGACACCACCTATGAACGGGGACTCCAGGCCCTCCCTCCAAGTCCTCCATCCACTCTGTTACTCTGTTTCCGGGTGCTTTTCTGGGTCATAGGTGTGCTCTGTATAGACACTTGGAGGCATCTTTTAGCAAAAGCTGCTTCAGATTCATTCTCTCGCCCCTGCTGCTCCTGTCCAGTTCTCTTGGCAACACTCTGCAGCTACTCTGCCTCATCTCTGTCCTTCCTGAGGTGAATGAGGGTTATGCCCTGACCTGTGATGATAACAAATTAGTAGGTTTTCCAAGGATTACCTAGTTAGATATTGGTGCCTTTTGACTATTCTCAGATCTGTATTCTTATATATAAACTTCAGAATCAGTTTGATAAATAAAAATCCTATGTAATTTTCATAGAATTTTTTTTAGTCAAAACTAGGGTGAGTCAAGTGATGCATTTATCTAAAGAGCAAAATATAAGGGGGTTCCCAAAAAGCTCAATAATCAAGATAAATAATATTTTAGAAATAAAAATTAATGCTAAAAGTACCTGATAACAAAATATTAAATTTTTAAAATAAAGATCATATCAGTAATAGTTCCAATGTCAAGCTGTATTGGAGGCAGAGGCAAAATGGAAAGTGAAGGCTGATCCTGTCTTTCATCCTTTCTTGAAAATTTGTACACTTTGTTAATTATAATTTTTTGATTAATTTTGATTTTTAAGAAACATTGCATTAAAATATTATTGATCTTGACTACTGAGTTTTTTGGTGTCCTTTTAAATTTTGCACTCTTGTGAAGGCCCTCACTTACCTCACTCCCCTCACTCTGGTGACTTGGGAAGCACATGCATTTATAATTTTATTTAGGGAAAATTAATATAGTTTGTGACTTTGAGTTTCTCAATCATAAATATGGTGTTTATTCAGGACTTCTTTTATGTTCTGCAATAAATATTTTCTATTTCTTCCATGAAGGTCTTGTACACTTAAAAAAATTATTTCTAGTACTTGATTTTTTTTTTTTGCTCTTTTAAGTGCATTTTATTTTTTTGTTATGTTTAAAAATGGTTATTTTTGCAGCTCATTCTTGTATCTAAGCCTTCGTTCCTTCTTTTATTCAATAAACACACCCTGATGCCTTCTATGTGTCAGACATCATTCTTAGTACTTTGATATAGCAGTAAACAAAAGTAATGAGGGAAGACCAAAAATATTCAAGTACGTCAATAAAAAGCAAAGGTCAAGCAATAAAAAGGGTTAGGAAAAAACAAAAACAGGGTGGATTGACAGAAAATGATAAGGGGTGGGGCTGAGATTGGGCTGAGTTGCATGTAATTTGAGACCTGACTGTCAAGAAGGAGGCACATATCTGAAGGTCTAGGAAGCATGAGAGAAGCTCCAGAGGATAGCTGAATGACATCAGGATGGAATTTAGACCTCTTGGTCCTTAGGTTTACCCCATTGTCTAGAACCTGAAGCTCCTTATTGTGTTTTTCCCTCATTTTACTTTCTTATTAATTTATTCACTAAACCAAAAATATTTATTGACACTACTGTACACCTTTCTCACTTTCAGCACTAAAACATCTTTGAAAATTAAATTATTGATATACTAGCAATGAAAAATTACAAATTGAAATTTTAGAAGTATCATTACAATAGCACCAAAAAATGGAACATTTAGGTATAGATTTTACAAAATATGTTCAAGATCTGCATGCTGAGAAGAAAAAAATACTGATGAAAGAAATCAAGGAGAGCTATGCCATATTTGTGGGCTGGGAGAACCAATTTTGTTCATACCTTAATTGATCATTAGAGTCAGTTTAATGACATTCAGAATCCCTGCAGGACCTTTAATAGAAATTAACAAGCTGATTCTAGAAAAACAAAAGAACTAGAATAGACAAACAACTTTGAAAAAGAAGAACAAGTTTTGAAGACACAAAAAGATGCTCAACATCATTATTCATTAGGGAAGTACAGATTATAACTACAGTCAGATCTCATTATGCACTTATTAGAATGGCTAAGGTTAAAAACAAACAAAACAACTGACAATCTTAAGTCTTGGTGAGTACGTGGAACAACTAACTCTATTGCTGGTGGGAATGTAAAATGATGCAACCATCTTGGATAACGGTTCGGGAGTTTCTTGTATAGCTCAAACTACCCTTACCATATCATTCAGCTATCCCATTCCTAATTCGTACATAAAAACATGTGTGTGAATGTTTATAACAGCTTTTATCGTAATTGCTCTAACCTAGAAACAACCCAAATACTCTTCAACTGGGGACTAAACAAACTGTGACATATCCATACAATGGAATACAGCTTTTCCTGCTATTCGAAACTAGAGAGTTCCTATGGAACCTTCTGTAAGACAGTCAAAATAGTATAAAGAGAAGAAGCAATTACCTTAGGATACATCTTACTAACGGATACACAAAATAAATTGAGATAAGGCTTAGAGGCTCACAGACACAGTACAAAGCTACAGCGGCTTGATGCAGAGATGCTGTGTGTAGTTCTGGGGGAGGAGCCTGGCAGGGCCACTCCCTGCTCGGGGCACACGCCGCCTCTATAATGCCTTGCTGCAAGACAAACGCTGAACACTATATATGCTTTCCACCTCTTTTTGTAAAAGCAGAATTCTTTTTTGAATTTCTTTTGGTTAACAAAAACAGATACTAATGTAGGTTTTTTTGTAATAGGGAAAAGGTGTAAAGCGAACTTTCAAAATGAGGGGAATACCTGTATTCCTAGACTGTATACCAGTATACAAATTACACAAAACAAACTAGATGAATCTCAAATTCATTATACTAAGGAAGAGAAGCCAAACTTAAATGGCTTCATACTGTATGATTCCAGTTGTATGACATTCTGGAAAAGGTAAAACTATAGAAACAGAAAAGGTATCTGTCGTTGCCAGGGGCTGGGGGTGGGAGAGGGGTTTATTACAATGAAGCACAGGGGTATTCTTTGGAATGAAGAAACTTCTATATCTTTTTTTTTTTTTTTTAGGAATTCCTTTATTTATTTATTTATTTATTTATTTATTTATTTATTTATGGCTGTGTTGGGTCTTCATTTCTGTGCGAGGGTTTTCTCTAGTTGGGGCAAGCGGGGGCCACTCTTCATCGCGGTGTGCGGGCCTCTCACTATCGTGGCCTCTCTTGTTGCAGAGCACAGGCTCCAGACGCGCAGGCTCAGTAGTTGTGGCTCACGGGCCAAGTTGCTCCGCGGCATGTGGGATCTTCCCAGACCAGGGCTCGAACCCGTTTCCCCTGCATTGGCAGGCAGATTCTCAACCACTGCGCCACCAGAGAAGCCCTCTATATCTTGATTGTAGTGCTGTTACATGACTATATGTTTGTCAAAACTTGCAGTGTCAATTTTCCAATATGTAAATTATGTCTTAATTAAAAAAAAATTATAGAGATACTAGAATGTAGGTTTTTGTTTTGTTTTGTTTTGGTGTGTGTATTTATGTAGCAACTTAGTATAGTAAAGTTTGGTGATCTGTCAAACTTTATTAAATTTTATTTTTTGCTATCTGAAATCTAGAGGTCTGGAAACCATTGGTTTAGAACAGTGCATCTCAAAATGTAGTGTCTAGACTAACAGCATCAGTATCTTCTAGGAACTGGGTAGAAATGCAAATACTCCAGCTGTACCACCTACGGAATCAGAAACTTTGAGGGTGGGCTCAGCAGTCTGTTTTAACAGGTCTTTTAGGTGATTTTGATGCACATGAATGTTTGCGGGCCAATGACAGTGTTCCTTTGTTTTATATGGAGTCACTGTAGTAAAGGTTTAGGAATAAAACAAAGCTGCTTTGAATTCTGGAACTTTTACTGTGTAAGGTATTTACTCCTTTAAGTTTTGATTTTTCTCATCTCTAGAATGGGGATTTTAATATCTACCTCTTAACATTGTTATTTAAATGGAATAATGTCAGTAAAGTCTTAGTACAGAATCTGAGACACAGCAAAAAGCTCAGTGAAGGGTACTTAGTTTTAAATGTTATCTGAGTCACAGTCTTGAATTTTTGCTTTGTCTTTTGATGTGTGCACAATCAGATTCATCTTAAGCAGGTATTTCGAACTGCTGTCTGGCTATAGCCATCGCATATATACAGGCAATGGGCTCATAATTCCTAATTGGATGTTTTCCTTTTCCTTAGTATTTTTCCATAGATTTTATGTTTGTTCTTGCTTTTTCATAGATGAAACACTACTTGAACAGAGAGACTGTGGCTGGTACTTTGGAGGCAGAATACAGAAAGTGTATCTTTGTTTGAATATTTATATTTTAGTCATTACTTGGGCATTTGAGAAAATTGTGTCAAAATTAATTTAAATGAAAAATTAACAAGACAGAATACTCAGTGGCAGATATGAGTATCAAACCTTGTTCTTCTGATTCACAATCTATTTCTATAATCATACTACAAGCTTAAAATATTGTTGTGTGTTGTGTGTGTGTGTTGAGGAAGTTGATGATTGAAAAAAAAAGAGAAAAACATAGGGAAAAAAAAAAGAGAGAACATAGGGAAGAATGTATAACCATCAAAGATGAGCAGATAAACTTTTGAAAAGCGCTATGTCTCAATTTGTAAAATATAGGGAATTAATAATTTTGTGTCAGTTTTATCAGGTTGGAACCACTGATTTCCAGGGAAAATGATTTTTTTTTTTGCAGTTAGAGTTGAGAGGTACTTGATATTATCCTTCATTTTCTGTTTCCTGCAGGTGGCAAGTGCTTGCTTAATTATTCATATGGCTCAGTAATGCAACCTCTATACTTGGAGACCTCTTTACTTGGCAGGAGAGACCGACCAAGATATTTCACCATGTCCTTTTCACTCAGTATTCTGGAGATTTATTCCCTTTTCCTTGATTGGGAAAGTATTAGGGATAACAAATGTATTTCCCTTTTTGAGCATGTTTACTTACATATCTCACTCAATTGAATTTGAAAATAAAAGTGGAATCTTTTGCATTGATGACTTCAGATTCCACCTCGACTTGTTCTGCCTTGCATGGAACCTGCTAAATGCTGTAACAACAACGACAACAATAATAAATATAATAATAACTGAATACTAGTATAGGAGTTCTGTCTCACATAGTATTATCAAACAGAGTGTAAGACCTTCTTGAGGAGAATGTGTTTAGAGGGAGTGGTTGAATTGTCTTCCACACTGGGCAGGTATAAAGAAGCAGTTTCTTTTGGAGAAGGTTCAGTATACTTGGGCACTTGTTTTTTCTTCTCCACAGGGTGGAAAAAAACATACTAAAGAAATGGATATTCCTCCAAACCTTCTTATCAATAGTTGGAGTAGTTTGTCTAATGGGTATCTTTGCTTATTTCTATTTCACTGAGGTCTGCAATGCTTTATCATCATTGCACGTCTTCCATTTGTCTCCCAAGCAGTTCTGGGAAACACTGTACACTTACGAACTTTGTAAGAAAATGTATTCTTCCCATTTGGTGGTGTGGCAGCCAAGGAGGAGAGCTGTTCGGATCTCTTTAAAGAGAGAGCTTGTTCTGCTCCACAGTGCTGGCAGTTGACAGCCTTTCTCTGCAGTGCCTTCAGGATCCTTTTGGGCTTTTTTTCAAGCTGAGGGCTCACTTTTCCAAGTGGTCCACAGCCCATGACCGAACATGATGGGACTACCAGGGCTTGGCCATTTCTACTCAACATGAGACTGAGTAGGCAGTCTTCGCTTCAGAGCTCTCCACTGTTGGCTTAGATTTAAGCCCATCTATTTGATAGTCTGAGGCTCTCCCTGCCCAGTCTTGCTTCCGCTTTATCGTTCATAAGTGTTACCTCCCAATAAACCACTTGCATTTCTGGCTTCTCAGCATATGCTTCCTAACTGACACAGGACTGATTGCTGTAAAAATTCAAACAAGATCGTAGTATTTACATGAAAGAATAAAATTCCCTTTCAACAGTGCCTTTTCCATATTTCACTCTCCTTCCCTAATCTACATACATCTGCCCTTACAGGCACAGTTATTTTATGCAAGTAGGATCTTGCAGTCAAGTTAGCAGTTAAGAGCGCAGACTAGGACCTGACTGCTGGATGAAGCAACCCTCATCCACAAGTTATTAGCTGTATGACTGAGACAGGCCTCAGTTCCTTTGTCTGCAAAAGTGTAAAGTAATAATGCCACCTTACATGAATATTAGCAAGAATAAATGAATTATTACAAAAAAGGATTTAGAAGAGTATCTGCCACAAATAAATGCTTTATGAGTTTGCTATTACTAGCAGTAGCATGGCTCTGAACCTTGCTTTCACACTTAGCAATATGCTGTGGACATCTTCCCATCTTCCTTATCTACTTTTTTTTTTAGGTAAGGAAACAGGTACTTTTCTTAAATAATGATTTTTTTTGTTTGATTTTTTAACCATTTTTTAATTGAAGTATAGTTAATTCACAGTGTTGTATTAGTTTCAGATGTACAGCAAAGTGATTCAGTTATATACATATATATATGTATATAACTGTATCATTTGTATCTTTTTTTGGTTATAATTTTTATTGAAGTATAGTGGATTTACAATGTGTTAATTTCTGCTCTATGGTAAGGTGATTCAGCTATACATATATATACATTCTGTTTTTAATATTCTTTCCCATTATGGTCTATCTCAGAATATTGAATATAGTTCCCTGTGCTATACAGTTGGTTATAATTTTAAAAAAATTTTTATTGGAGTACAGTTGATTTACAATGTTGTGTTAGTTTCAGGTGTACAGTGAAGTGAATGTTATACAGATACATATATCCACTCTTTTTTTAGATTCTTTTCCCATATAGGCCATTAAACAGTATTGAGTAGAGTTCACTGTGCTATACAGCAGGTTCTTATCAGTTATCTATTTTATATATAGTACTGTGTATATGTCATCCCCAATTTCCCAGTTTATCCCTCCCCCCCATCCCCTGGTAACCATATGTTTGTTTTGTATATCTGTGACTCTACTTCTGTTTTGTAAATAAGTTTATTTGTACCCTTTTTTTAGATTCCACATACAAGCAGTATCATATGATATTTGTCTTTCTCTCCCTGACTTACTTCACTTAGTATGATAATCTCTGGGTCCATCCATGTTACTACAAATGGCGTTATTTCATTCTTTTTTATGTCTGTGTAATATTCCATTATATGTGTGTACCACATCTTCTTTATCCATTCCTCTGTTGATGGACATTTAGATTGCTTCCATGTCCTGGCTATTGTAAATAGTTCTGCAATGAACATTGGGGTGCATGCATCTTTTTGAATTATGATTTTCTCCAGTTATATACCCAAGAGTGGGATTGCTGGGACATATGGTAGTTCTATTTTTAGTTTTTTAAAGAACCTCCATACCGTTCTCCATAGTGGCTGTACCAATTTATATTCCCACCAACAGTGTAGGAGGGTTCCCTTTTCTCCATACCCTCTCCAGCATTTATTGTTTGCAGATTTTTTGATAATGGTCATTCTGACTGGTGTGAGGTGATACCTTATTGTAGTTTTGATTTGCATTTCTCTAATAATTAGTGATGTTGAGCATATTTTCATGTGCTTTTTGGCCATCTCATTTATATCATTTTTTAGATTACACATATAAGTGATATCATATGATATTTGTCTTTCTCTGACTTACTTCACTTAATATGATAATTTTAGGTTTTGTTTGCTTTTTAAAAAACAGCTTTATTGAAGTATAATTGTCATATAACAAACTGCATTTAAAGTATACAATTTGACGAGTTTTGATATATGCATACACTTGTGAAATCATCACCACAATCAAGACAGTGAAACTTCACCCCCAAAGTTTCCTCATGCCCCTTGGTAATCCTTTGTTTCTACTGTTCCTCATTACCCACTCCCCAGGAAATGGCTGCTCTGCTTTTGGTCATTATAGTTTAGTTTGCATTTCCTAGATTTATATAAATGGAATCACATAGTATATACTGTATTTTGCCTATTTATTATACAATATATACACCAAAGTGGGATTATTTTTTGCCTCTGAATATCAATTATTCTACCACTACTTGTTGAACAGACTCTTTTTCTCCCTGTGTCTATTTTTATGCAATACCGCATTGTCTTGACTATTGTACCTTTATAATAAGTCTTGAAAACAGTATGTGTTCACTCTCTAACTTTGTTCTCCCTTTCCAGAGTTGTTTCGGCTTAGAGAGATGACTTTATGGATAGGTGGCAAGGGAAGGATTTTGCTTATTGCATTACATATTTAATATTGCATTAATTATTTTAAGTTTAATTAAAATGCCACTTTTATGACAGATACCTAACTAAAGAAGATATACAGTGCATAAATAAATATATTAAAAGATGCTGTACATCATATGTCATCAGGGAAATGCCCAATAAAACGACAATGAGATACTACTACACAGCAATCAGAATGGCCAAAATCCAGATCACTGGCAACCCCAAATGCTGGCGAGGATGTGGCACAACAGCTACTCTCACTTATTATTGGTGGGAATGCAAAATTGTACAGCCCCTTTGGGGCACAGTTTGGTGGTTTCCTACAAAACTAAACATCTACCTTCCATAAGATCCAGCAATCATGCTTCTTGGGTTTTACACAAAGGAGTTAAAAATTTATGTCTACACAAAAATCTGCACATGGATGTGAACAGCAGCTTTATTCCTCATTTCTGAAACTTGGAAAAAAACCAACATGTCCATCAGTAGGTGAATGGATAAATAAACTATGTATGTCCAGAAAGTGGAATATTACTCAGTGCTGAAAAGAAAAGAGCTATCAAGCTATAAAAAGACATGAGGGGACATCCATGGTGATCTAGTGGCAGATCTAAAGAATCTGCCTTCCAATGCAGGGGAAGCGGGTTTGATCTCTGGTCAGGGGACTAAGATCCCACATGCCACGGGGCAACTAAGCCCACGTGCCACAACTACTAAGCTTGTGTGCCTCAATGAGAGAGCCTGCATGCTGCAAACTACAGAGCCCACACGCTCTGGACCCCATGTGCCACAACTAGAGAGAGAAAACCCACATGCCACAACTAGAGAGCAGCCCCGCCCGCCATAGTGAAGAGCCCACGCCACAACAAAAGATCCTGCAGGCCTCAATGAAGACCCTATGTGCCACAACTAAGAACTGACACAGCCAAAAAAAATAAAGAAAGAAAGAAAATAAATAAATAAAAGAAAAGTATAAAAATAAAAGAAAAATAGAAAAAAAAAGACAGAGAATGTGGTTTAAGATGGCAGAGGAGTAAGAAGTGGAGATCACCTTCCTCCCCACAAATACATCAGAAATACATCTAGATGTGGAACAACTCCTACAGAACACCTACTGAACACTGGCAGAAGACCTCAGACCTCCCGAAAGGCAAGAAACTCCCTACGTACCTGGGTAGGGCAAAAGAAAAAAGAAAAAACAGAGACAAGAGAATAGGGAAGGGACCTGCACCTCTGGGAGGGAGCTGTGAAGGAGGAAAGGTTTCCACACACTAGGCAGTCCCTTCACTGGCAGAGACGGATGGTGGGCGGGGTGAAGCTTCGGAGCCACGGAGGAGAGTGCAGCCACAGGGGTGCGGAGGGCAAAGCCGAGAGATTCCCACACAGAGGATCAGTGCCGACCAGCACTCACCAGCCTGAGAGACTTGTCTGCTCACCTGCAGGGGCAGGTGGGGGCTGGGAGCTGAGGCTCAGAGCTTCAGAGGTCAGACCCCAGGGAGAGGACTGGGGTTGGCTGTGTGAACACAGCCTGAAGGGGGCTAGTGTGCCACAGCTAGCCAGGAGGGAGTCTGGGAGAAAGTCTGGACCTGCCTAAGAGGCAAGAGACCATTATTTCGGGGTGCGCGAGGAGAAGGGATTCAGAGCACTGCCTAAACTAGCTCCAGAGATGGGCGCAAGCCGCAGATATCAGTGCGGACACCAGAGACGGGCATGAAACGCTAAGGCTGCTGCTGTAGCCACCAAGAAGCCTGTGTGCAAGCACTCCCCTCCCGGCAGCCTGTGCAGCCCACCACTGCCAGGGTCCTGTGATCCCGGGACAACTTCCCTGGGAGAACACACGGCATGCCTCAGGCTGTTGCAACATCACGCTGGCCTCTGCTGCCACAGGCTCACCCCGCATTCCATACCCCTCCCTCCCCACCCCCGGCCTGAGTGAACCAGAGCCCCCTAATCAGCTGCTAATTTAACCCTGTCCTGTCTGGGCGGGAAACAAACGCCCTTAGGTGACCTACATGCAGAGGCAGGGCCAAATCCAAAGCTGAACCCCAGGAGCTGTGTGAACAAAGAAGAGAAAGGGAAATCTCTTCCAGAAGCCTCAGGAGCAGCGGATTAAATCTCCACAATCAACTTGATGTACCCTGCATCTGTGGAATACCTGAATAGACAACGAATCATCCCAAAATTGAGGCAGTCGACTTTGGGAGCAACTGTAGACTTGGCGTTTGCTTTCTGCATCTAATTTGTTTCTGGTTTCGTGTTTATCTTAGTTTAGTATTTAGAGCTTATTATCATTGGTAGATTTGTTTATTGATTTGGTTGCTCTCTCTTTTTTTAATATATATATATTTTTTCCTTTTTCTCTTGTTGTGAGTGTGTATGTGTATGCTTCTTTGTGTGATTTTGTCTGCATAGCTTCGCTTTTACCATTTGTCCTAGGGTTTTGTTAGTCCGTTTTTTTTTTTTTTTCTTAGCATAGTTTTTAGCACTTGTTATCATAGGTGGATTTGTTTTCTGGTTTGGTTGCTCTCTTCTTTCTTTCTTTCATTTTTTTTTAAATTACTTTTTTATTTTTAATAATATTAAAATTATTTTTAATTTTAATTATTTTATTTTATATTTTCTTTCTTCTTTCTTTCTTTCTTTCTCTTTCTTTCTTTCTTTCTTTCTTTCTTTCTTTCTTTCTTTCTTCCTTCCTTCCTTCCTTCCTTCCTTCCCTCCCTCCCTCCCTCCCTCCTTTCTTTCTTTCTTTCTTTCTTTTGTTCTTTCTTTCTTTCTTTCTTTCTTCTCCCTTTTATTCTGAGCCGTGTGGCTGACAGGGTCTTGGTGCTCCGGCCAGGTGTCAGGCCTGAGCTTCTGAGGTGGGAGATCTGAGTTCAGGACATTGGTCCACCAGAGACCTCTTGGCCCCATGTAATATCAAAAGGTGAAACCTCTCCCAGAGATCTCCAACTCACGCTAAGACCCAGCTCTACTCTACGACCAGCAAGCTACAGTGCTGGACACCCTATGCCAAACAACTAGCAAGACAGGAACATAATGTCACCCATTAGCAGAGAGGCTGCCTAAAATCATAATAAGGTCACAGACATCCCAAAACACACCACCGGACGCATTCCTGCCCACCAAAAAGACAAAATCCAGCCTCATCCACCAGAACACAGGCTCCAGTCCCCTCCACCAGATAGCCTACACAACCCACTATACCAACCTTACCCATGGGGCGCAGAAACCAAAAACAATGGGAACTATGAACCTGTACCCTGGAAAAAGGAGACCCCGAACACAGTAAGTTAAGCAAAATGAGAAGACAGAAAAATACACAGCAGATGAAGGAGCAAGGTAAAAACCCACCAGACCAAACAAATGAAGAGGAAATAGGCAGTCTACCTGAAAAAGAATTCAAAGTAATGATAGTAAAGATGATCCAAAATCTTGGAAATAGAATGGAGAAAATAGAAGAAATGTTTAACAAGGACCTAGAAGAACTAAAGAGCAAACAAACAATGATGAACAACACAATAAATGAAATTAAAAATTCTCTAGAAGGGACCAATAGCAGAATAACTGAGGCAGAAGAAGAGGTAAGTGACCTGGAAGATAAAATAGTGGAAATAACTACCACAGAGAAGAATAAGGAAAAAAGAATGAAAAGAATTGAGGACAATCTCAGAGACCTTTGGACAACATTAAATGCAATGACATTCGAATTATAGGGGTCCCAGAAGAAGAAGAGAAAAAGAAAGGGACTGAGAAAATATTTGAAGAGTTTATAGTTGAAAACGTCCCTCATATGGGAAAGGAAATAGTAAAGTCCAGGAAGCACAGAGAGTCCCATACAGGATAAACCCAAGGAGAAACATGCCAAGACACAGATTAATCAAACTATCAAAAATTAAATACAAAGAAAAAATATTAAAAGCAGCAAGGGAAAAACAACAAATAACGTACAAGGGAATCCCTATAAGATTAACAGCTGACCTTTCAGCAGAAACTCTGCAAGCCAGAAGGGAGTGGCAGGACATATTTAAAGTGATGAAAAGAAAAAACCTACAACCAAGATTACTCTACCCAGCAAGGATCTCATTCAGATTTGACAAAGAAATTAAAACCTTTACAGACAAGCAAAAGCTAAGAAAAATCAGCACCACCAAACCAGCTTTACAACTAATGCTAAAGCAAGCTCTCTATGTAGGAAACACAAGAGAAGGAAAAGACCTACAATAACAAACCCCAAACATTTAAGAAAATGGTAATAGGAACATACATATTGATAACTACCTTAAATGTAAATGGATTCAATGCTCCAACCAAAAGACATAGACTGGCTGAATAGATGCAAAAACAAGACCCGTATATATGCTGTCTACAAGGGACCCACTTCAGACCTAGGGACACATACAGACTGAAAGTGAGGGGATGGAAAAAGATATTCCATGCAAATGGAAATCAAAAGAAAGCTGGAGTAGCAGTTCTCATAACAGACAAAGTAGACTTTAAAATAAAGTCTATTACAAGAGACAAAGAAGGACATGACATAATGATCAAGGGATCAATCCAAGAATAAGATATAACAGTTGTACACATTTATACACCCAAGACAGGAGCACCTCAATACATAAGGCAAATGCTAACAACCATACAAGGGGAAATCGACGGTAACACAATCATAGTAGGGAACTTTAATACCCCACTTTCACCAATGAACAGAGCATCCAAAATGAAAATAAATAAGGAAACACAACCTTTAAATGATACATTAAACAAGATGAACTTAATTGATATTTATACAACATTCCATCCAAAAACAACAGAATACACTTTCTTCTCAAGCGCTCAGGGAATATTCTCCAGGAGAGATCATATCTTGGGTCACAAATCAAGCCTTGGTAAATTTAAGAACATTGAAATCGTATCAAGTATCTTTTCTGACCACAAAGCTATGCGACTAGATATCAATTACAGGAAAAAATCTGTAAAATGTACAAACACATGGAGGGTAAACAATACAGTACTAAATAACCAAGAGATCACTGAAGAAATCAAAGAGGAAATCAAAAAATACCTAGAAACAAATGACAATGAAAACACGACGGCCCAAAACCTATGGGATGCAGCAAAAGCAGTTCTAAGAGGGAAGTTTATAGCAACAGAATCCTACCTCAAGAAACAAGAAACATCTCAAATAAACAATGTAACCTTACACCTAAAGCAATTAGAGAAAGAAGAACAAAAAACCCCCAAAGTTAGCAGAAGGAAAGAAATCATAAAGATCAGATCAGACATGAATGAAAAAGAAATGAAGGAAATGATAGCAAAGATCAATAAAACTAAAAGCTGGTTCTTGGAGAAGATAAACAAAATGATAAACCATTAGCCAGACTCATCAAGAAAAAAAGGGAGAAGACTCAAATCAATAGAATTAGAAATGAAAAAGGATAAGTCATGACTGACACTGCAGAAATACAAAGGATCATGAGTGATTACTACAAGCAACTCTATGCCAGTAAAATGGACAACCTGGAAGAAACTGACAAATTCTTAGAAAAGCACAACCTTCCGAGACTGAACCAGGAAAAAATAGAAGATATAAACAGACCAATCACAAGCACTGAAATTGAACCTGTGATTAAAAATCTTCCAACAAACAAAAACCCAGGACCAGATGGCTTCACAGGTAAATTCTATCAAACATTTAGAGAAGAGCTAACAGCTATCCTTCTCAAAATCTTCCAAAATATAGCAGAGGGAGGAACACTCCCATGCTCACTCTACGGGGCCACCATCACCCTGACACCAAAACCAGACAAAGATGTCACAAAAAAAGAAAACTACAGGCCAATATCACTGATGAACATAGACGCAAATATTCTCAACAAAATACTAGCAAACAGAATCCAGCAGCACATTAAAAGGATCATACACTATGATCAAGTGAGGTTTATCCCAGGAATGCAAGGATTCTTCAATATACAGAAACCAATCAATGTGATAATCCATGTTAACAAATTGAAGGAGAAAAACCATATGATCATCTCAATAGATGCAGAAAAAGCTTTTGACAAAATTCAACACCCATTTATGATGAAAACCCTCCAGAAAGTAGTTATAGAGGGAACTTACCTCAACATAATAACGGCCATATATGACAAACGCACAGCCAACATCATTCTCAATGGTGAAAAACGGAAACCACTTGCACTAAGATCAGGAACAAGACAAGGTTGCCCACTCTCACCACTATTATTCAACATAGTTTTGGAAGTTTTAGCCACAGCAATCAGAGAGGAAAAAGAAATAAAAGGAATCCAAATCGGAAAAGAAATAAAACCGTCACTGTTTGCAGATAACATGATGCTATACATAGAGAGTCCTAAAGATGCTACCAGAAAACTACTAGAGCTAATCAATGAATTTGGTAAAGTAGCAGGATACAAAATTAATGCACAGAAATCTCTTGCATTCCGATACACTAATGATGAAAACTCTGAAAGAGAAATTAAGGAAACACTCCCATTTACCACTGCAACAAAAAGAATAAAATACCTTGGAATAAACCTACCTAAGGAGACAAAAGATCTGTATGCAGAAAACTATAAGACGCTGATGAAAGAAATTAAAGATGATACTAACAGATGGAGAGATATACCATGTTCTTGGATTGGAAGAATCAACATTGTGAAAATGACTATACTACCCAAAGCAATCTACATATTCAATGCAATCCCTATCAAAATACTACTGGCAGTTTTCAGAGAACTAGAACAAAAAATTTCACAATTTATATGGAAACACAAAAGACCCTGAATAACCAAAGCAATCTTGAGAAAGAAAAACAGAGCTGAAGGAATCAGTCTCCCTGACTTCAGACTATACTACAAGCTACAGTTATCAAGACAGTATGGTACTGTCACAAAAACAGAAATACAGATCAATGGGACAGGATAGAAAGCCCAGAGATAACCCATGCACATATGGTCACCTTATCTTTGATAAAGGAGGCAAGGATATACAGTGGAGAAAAGATAGCCTTTTCAATAAGTGGTGCTGGGAAAACTGGACAGCTACATGTAAAAGAATGAAATTAGAACACTCCCTAACACCATACACAAAAATAAACTCAAAATGGATGAAAGACCTAAATGTAAGAGCATACAGTATAAAACTCTTAGAGGAAAAGATAGGGAGAACACTGTATGACATAAATCACAGCAAGATCCTTTTGAACCCACCTCCTAGAGAAAGGGAAATAAAAACAAAAATAAACAAATGGGACCTAATGAAACTTAAAAGCGAAACCATAAACAAGAGGAAAAGACAACCCTGAGGATGGGAGAAAATATTTGCAAATGAAAGAACTGTCAAAGCATTAATCTCCAAAATATACATGCAGGTCATGCAGCTCAATGTCAAAAAATCAAACAACCCAGTCCAAAAATGGGCAGAAGACCTAAATAGACATTTCTCCAAAGGGGATACACAGATTGCCAACAAACACATGAAAGGATGCTCAACATCACTAATCATTAGAGAAATGCAAGTCAAAACTACAATGATGTATCACCTCACACCAGTCAGAATGGCCTTCATCAAAAAATCTATAAACAATAAATGCTGGAGATGGTTGGGCGAAAAGGGAACCCTCTTGCAGTGTTGGTAGGAATGTATATTGATAAAACCACTATGGAGAACTTTATGGAGGTTCCTTAAAAATCTAAAAATAGAACTACCATACAACCAGCAATCCCACTACTGGGCACATATCCTGAGAAAACCATAATTCAAAAAGAGTCACGGGGGCTTCCCTGGTGGCGCAGTGGTTGAGAATCTGCCTGCTAATGCAGGGGACACGGGTTCGAGCCCTGGTCTGGGAAGATCCCACATGCCACGGAGCAGCTGGGCCCGTGAGCCACAATTGCTGAGCCTGCGCGTCTGGAGCCTGTGCCCCGCGACGGGAGGGGCCGCGATAGAGAAAGGCCCGCGCACCGCGATGAAGAGCGGTCCCCGCACCGCGATGAAGAGTGGCCCCCGCTTGCCGCAACTGGAGAAAGCCCTCGCACGAACCGAAGACCCAACACAGCCAAAAATAAATAAATAAATAAATAAATAAATAAGAAAATCCTTTAAAAAAAAAAAAAAAAAAAAAAAAAAAAAAAAAAAAAAAAAAAAAAGAGTCACGTACCACAATGTTCATTGCAGCTCTATGTACAATTGTCAGCACATGGAAGCAACCTAAATGTCTATCGACAGATGAATGGGTAAAGAAGATGTGGCACATATATACAATGGAATATTACTCAGCCATAAAAAGAAACGACATTGAGTCATTTGTAGTGTGGTGGAAGGACCTAGAGCCTATTATACAGAGTGAGGTAAGTCAGAAAGAGGAAAACAAATACCGTATGCTAACACATAGGGGCAGGAGAGGAATAAAGACGCAAAGGTAGAGAATGAAGTTGAGGACACGGGGAGGTGGAAGAGTTAGCTGGGACGAAGTGAGAGAGTGGCATGGACATATATACACTACCAGACGTAAAATAGCTAGTGGGAAGCAGCCGCATAGCACAGGGAGATCAGCTTAGTGCTTTGTGTCCACCTAGATGGGTGAGTTAGGGAGGGTGGTAGGGAGGCACAAGAGGGAGGGGATATGGGAATGTTTATATATGTATAGCTGATTCCCTTTGTTATGCAGCAGAAACTAACACACCATTGTAAAGCAATTATACTCCAATAAAGATGTTAATTTAAAAAAAAAGACATGGAAAACCTTAAAGGCACATTACTAGTAAAAGAAGCCAATCTGAAAAGGCTGCACCCTCTATGATACCAACTATGCATCTGTGCATTCTGGAAAAGGCAAAAGCTATGGAGACAGTGAAAAGATTAGTGGCTGCCACGAGTTAGGGTGTAGGGAAGAGGGATGAATAGGCAGAGCACAGAGGATTTTTTTAAGCAGTGAAAATAATCTGTATAACACTATAACACTGGATATATGGTGTTATACATTTATTCAGACCCATAGAATGTGCAACACCAAGAGTGAACCCTAAGGTGAACTGTGAACTTTGGGTGATTGTGATGTCAATGTAGGATCATCAGTTACAACAAATGTACCACTCTGGTGGGGATGTTGATAATGGGGAAGGTTATGCACGTGGGGGTGCAGGGGTTATGTGGGAAATCTCTGTACCTTCGTCTTAATTTTGCTATGAACCTAAATCTGTTCTAAAAAATAATTCTTAAAAATGTCGCTTTTTCAGGGGGCTTTACCTGGGTCTTGGCCATGGCATTGTTGAGCAGAATTGCTTCATTACGGTGGCGTTTGTGATGGTAGCAGGTTTTCCTCTGCTGTTGAGAGAATTTGTTGATGCACACATTGCAGTCAGTAGTTGATGACTCAGGTCCTTTTAGCATAGTATGAGACCTTAACCTTCTGAAACACCACCTGCCTCATGGCAGAGTGATGGGGAGCTCACAGGCACTGCTTGAGACCACCTTCAGCACCTTGAACAAAGAACACATCACTAAGTCTTCAATTCCTGCGCTTGCAGTGCTGCTGCTTGGACCTTGTCCTGTGGGGACATTGTTGCCTCTATTACTGACTGCAGTCACTGCTCAACAGCTAAACTGCTGCAAATAAAGAAACTCAACCCCAAGTGGATTCCGACTGTGGAGGACATAGAGTTCTCCTGGAGCTTTGGTGGTAGATGGGTGGAAGTGGGTCGGGTGGGTCTGGAAAGAAGGCTGCTAGTGAGAATGTTAGAATTCGTGCTGATGGTGTGGTCCTTTCAAAAGCCTGCTAGACGTAGCAGGAGCTGGCTAGAGGGAGTAGGCCCAGCCTCCAGCTTTTTGGGAGAATGTTCTTAGGTTCATTTTCCTGTACCATTTAGGAAGAGGGGATCAAGGATAATCTTAGAGACTGGCTACTGGAATGTCCTAGGTAAGGTTGAAACTAGTCAAAGTACCTGGCCTGGCAAGGAAGTTTGAAAGTCAATGGTTGATTAGTTAAATATGAGGATAAGCAGGTGAGAAACAGGACTAGATTATAGCAAATGTGTGTGTATCTGGCGGAGGAGGTTCACGGATCAACATGGATTAACACAGTCATTGGAATTGACATAGTTTGGTCGGGGAAAAATATGCTTCATAAATAAGTCATTTAAAGGATCTTTTAATCTAACATGCTCAAAAACACATAATCATATTCAAATTGATCCTACAAACACCTAATCCTGGCGGGAGCTGGGGATACAGACATGAATCATGTCTTGGACCTTGCCTTTAAGGAGCTGTATAAAAGGCAGGGATATTTTTTGGTCCCTCTCTTCCTCATGCAGCTGTGTGGAGCAACACATGTGGATTAGGAACCTCACATTCACCAGGGACCCGTTACTGGGGCTGGTCTTTATTGTTCATTGCAGAGTTAGACAGGAAGCTCATTATGGAAAACCGGACAAGTGCTTTGAGGTCTTTTTGCCTTCTTTCTCCTCCCTCTTCCTCTAATGGCCTGCCTGGAAGTTGACAGAGCATAAAAGCTGTCAAAAACATGCTGCTTAATGTAGCTCTCAGAGAAAACTTTTTTTTTTTGCTTATTGTGGGTAATTGTTCCTTTCTTGCTGTTGCTGCATTTAATACCTCTGATTTTCCAGCTTTAATGAGCTGCCAGTTTTCATTCTTAGGTAGGAAGGAAACAATACTGTAACTATGTAAACAAAGAGATAAATAAATAAATGCAAGTGAAAAGGTAAAATGCTCAACATGTAGATTAGAGATGCTAGTTGATCAATGTGTTTGTGTATCAGAATTAGACGTGCATTACATTTCTCAGATTTTGAGATAAAAGTTGTTTTATTTATCACAGGGAATTAAACCTTTCAAGTGACTGTCCAAAGGCGTTGGGTGTATCAGCAGAGGTTTCCACGACCTACTGAAAGCATGTAATTCAATAACTCTGGGTACTTATTAGAGGTCACCTGGAATGTTTTTGACTATTTCCTTCTTCCCATTCCCCCAATTCCACTTCCAAACTGCAAATCCTATGGAACTCTATTTCACCTAACTGAACTCCTATAGGGAAAAACTGTAATTTTCCTTCAAAATTATAAATAATAATGAAAATAAATAATATGCAATATAAATCCTCTACAAATTTATTATTCCAAGAAGTTCTCACCTTATACTTATGAGGGCGGGGTTGTGTGTCAGATGGAGAGACTGAGCTACCACTTGACAAAGCACACACGTGAAGCCTGTGTCCTGTGGAAAATTAAGCTGCAGTTTACAGATTCCCATCCTGAAGGCTTAGTTATGCAATTAATGAAATCAGCATGTCTGTCAAGGTGCCTTTTTTTCCTGTCATAACTCTTCAGGTTTGGTGTTATTAGCTTTATTTTGAAAATGAGGAGATTGAGGCTTTGAGCAAGGAAATAACTTGCCCAAAGTCCCATGTTCACTAAGTTGTGGAGAGAACTTCAAACCCATGACTGCCCTGAGTGTCCTGTCTTTCTTCCCATACTCCTGGCTGTCTACTAAATCTCAGGAATTCTGTCTGCATTGGGGAGATTTTATGTAAAGCCATTGTTGCTTTCTATGAAGGATTCTGCTGTGTGTTCCCTGGAACATTTAAAAATATCCATCATTCAGACTGGCACGACCATGACAGTTACTGAATCTTTCAGCAAGGTCATAGATTTTCAAGAGAATGTCTACATCCTCTTTATTCTTGTTTCTGAGGGCTAATGTATTCATAATATTTAATTTATTAAGGTCAGTCCAAACCCCACAAATAATGTAGAGGGAATATAAATAGATTTTATCGATGCATATTCTTTCTACCTCAATTACTGGTAGATAAAATTCAAATACAGATAATCTAATACTATATTATACTTAATATTTGATTTATCTCTGCTTAGATTTAATATAAATATTTTAAAAATCAAAATTCTGTAGAAATAAAATGCACATATCATTTGTTTTATATTAGAAATATCTATTCTTATGTATCATAATATGTACTTGTCAGTTCACAGTTGTGACAGTGCATTAAAAACAAGAGTAATCAATAACATTTTTAATTTTTAGGATATACGTCATCGTGTTGAAGCAACTTGTTGTCTGTTTTCCTATGTTTATGTTTTCCTCACTTGATTCAAGATCTTGGTTAATCACAAATTTTCCCTATTGTAATTTCTCCATCTCCAATATGAAAATATCCATAGTGATTTGCCACCAATTAAACTGATTTTTAAATTGATGATGAAATGATTTTGAGGGAGGATAGTATACTATATAGGTATAGCAATAGAAATAAAAAGAAGGAAGAAGGTATGTCAAATTTGTTTCCAATGAAAAAAATAAAGAAAAGTGGGTACAATTGTACATTATTGGCAATTTATATTCTAAAATGTTAGAGGTAGAAAAGGCTATAGAGGCCAAATGTCAAGTGTTCCATCTCTCTCTCTTCATATATATATAAATATACATATACATATATAATCTCTCTTCATATATATACATGTATAATCTCTCTCTCTATAATCTTCCATAATTACAAATTAATTCAATTGGAAATACAATTATACATTATTTACAGTTGTGTTTGCTATGATAATAATTATCAAGTTAAGTAATATTTTTGATGTCTTACTCTGTCTCCTTCAAAGGACCTCAAAATTGTGTGTGTGCAAATCCACAACAACAGAAGGTCAAGTAATTGCATTTTTAACCACTCAGTTATGCACGTAGAATGATGCATTTGTATTTTCTATGTACTTGCAATTTAGAAGAGTCTTTCAAATGCCCAGTTTAAGGACATTTAAATTACAAAAAACAAAGTCAATTTTTTTGTATATTCAATGCAGAATCATCCGATTTCTTTCACCTGGTGAGGGGCAGCTCAGCCTAGAGAAAAATGCTTAGACACCATTTATTAGCTATTTGACCTGATTTTCTCACATGGAAAATGGAACATGCAGGTTTTTTCGTAAAGGTTAAAAATAAGATGTTAAATCAACCAGTACTTATTAAGAGCCTGCAATGTGCTAAAACACAGAGCAAGGCAATTAACACAATATCTGACATAGAGTAGGCACTTAGTGAATGGGAACCTTTATTAATAACTTAATGTTTCCCTTATGATCAAATTTTTTGTGCCTTTTGGTTTGTTTTCAGCCGTGCACTGGTACTATAGAGATCTCTGCCTAGTAACCTTGTTTCTTTGGTGGTTTGATCCTTAGACTCATGGAAATTTACGTGGTAGTTTCAATTCTTAGCTAAATCTACTCTCTTCCAATTCTAAGCTAAATTTACTTTCTTCTGAAATTATGTCTTCATTCCAATACCCATAACCTAAAGTAAATCAGTTACCCTAATGAAAGTCAACCAGCCCTTGCCCTTCTGAATTTAAAAAATATTGATATTTCAATTTTTTTTGGTAGGGGGAGAGAAGCTATAAGAATATTTCCAGTGTATAATTATCCTTTTTCTTGCCAAACATTGAATTGATGATTGAAGAAGTAGAAAAAGGAAGTGGGTTGATGGGAGAAATTGTGAAGTATAGAGCTGATAGCTGAACTGAGAAGAGACGTCAGTGGCCTGAATGATTTTAAACTAATTGCAAGACTGATTTAAACTTTGCTTAAGATGATCTTCCTTTATCTATGGCACTTTAAACAAAACAGTGAAAGGAAGGAAAATTATATCCTAGTTTATGATATTACAGTTGTTTATTCCTGGGAAGCAAATATGCCTACTCAGCTTAGTGTGTTCAACATATATTACTAAGTGAAGCTGGGCAGGTATGTTTGCACTAAGTATGATATTAGATACTCGGGGAACAAATGGATCAAATGGATTTGTGTACCTTGTCAGATTGTTAGGTCTTTATGTTGTGCACAGTTTGGTACATTGTGCCGTATAATATCTCCCTAGCCATAAGCTCCTTGAGGACAGACTGTGTTTTATGTATTTTTATGTTCTTCGTAGCTTTCAGTGATCCTCACAGAGAGCAAACTCTTCATAAATATTTGTCAACCAACAGCCTGCCTGCTTGCCTGAATACATTAAATAAAACCTAATTTCCAGACATTTTGCTGTTCTCATTTTCTGTTTTCTAGCTTTCCTTTATTCATGGTTCAGGAAGAAATCATCTTAATTTAAAAGCTGCTTGTGATGTTACATCAGTAAAAGTCCCATGAGCATTGCAGCTCTGCCCTCTCCATGGTGCCCGTGTCACAGCCCATCTTCACAGCAGGGTGTTCTCTAACTCTGAGCAGTTAAATCTGATTTCTTTCCAATACCTTAACTATCTTTCTGTCCTGCATGCTTGCTCCTAATTAGCCAGAGGCGAAGGACTGTGGCAGCGCTGCCTCTTCTGTCAAATCCATTTATTTCTTCTTCCCCACACAACTTGCAAGCTAGAGGATCAGGGACAACTCCCATTGGGGGTCCATAGTATAGGCAAAAAAATACATCTAGGAGGCAGTAGTTGCAGCACGGTTCCATTAAGTTTGCATGTGTTTATATACTGGCTGGAAGCATGTGACCTGGAATCAGAAGAGCTGGTTTTGAATTCTGCCTCTGCCGTTTGCTGTTTGTGTGACCATGGGGAAATGACTTATCCACCCCTCCTCCCTTTAATCTTTTTTCTTCGTTGAAAAACTTGCACAAAATGCTTACGCTCTTTGAGCCTCAGTTTGTTTACCAACAAAAAATTTTAAAATACGGATGACCAACAGGCACATGAAAAGATGCTCAACATCGCTAATCATCAGGGAAATGCAAGTCAAAACCACAATGAGGTATCACCTCACAACTGTCAGATGACTGTCATCAAAAAGAATAAAAAATAGCAAGTAACAAATGTTGGCAATGATGTGGAGAAAAGGGAACCCTTGTACACTGATGGTAGAAATGTAAATTTGTGCAGCCACTGTGGAAAACAGTATGGCAGTTTCTCAAAAAACTAAAAATAGAACTACCATATGACCCAGCAAATCCACTCCTGGGTATATATAAACCCCTCCCCACCACTAATTTGAAAAGATACAGACACCCCAGTGTACATAGCAGCGTTATGTACAATTGCCAAGATATGGAAGCAACCTAAGTGTCCATCAACAGATGGACACTTAGGTTGCTTTCTGTGTGTGTGTGTGGTTTCTTTTCTTTTATTATTGGCATCAGCTAGGACTATATGTAGCATTAAATGTCATGCACTGATGTAGAGAAGAGAAAAAGGATGAAAAAAGGACAAAGGAGGAGGAATAGGAGCAGTGATGAAAAATTGTAATAAAAACTCTTCTTAATTTATAGGTAAGTTTTGGCATTATTATATCCATCTTCCCCTCCCACCCCCTGAAGTTCCAACCAAAGTGAGAGTGTAACTAGGTGACCCAACCAGGTGTTATGATCTCCCTCACAGACTGCTGATAGAGGCAGCTTGTGGGTTTAATTATTTTTTGTGTATGTATGTATGTATATATAAATACACACACATACACAATGGAAAGCTACTCAGCCATAAAAAGAACGAAATTTTGCCTTTTGCAGCAACACAGGTGACTTGGAATGTATTATGCTAAGTGAAATAAGGCAGAGAGAAAGACAAATACTGTATGATATCACTTATATGTGGAATCTAAAAAGTACAACAAACTAGTGAATATAACAAAAAAGAAGCAGACTCAGATACAGAGAACAAGCTAGTGGTAACCAGTGGGGAGTGGGTGAGGAGTAATATAGGTGTAGGGGAGTGGGAGGACAAACTGCTGGGTGTATGATCGCCACTGGAAATGGGGTATAACCTTTAAAAATTGTATAAAAAATTAAAATCAGAAAAAAAGAGCAGCATCTATCATATAGATTTGTTTTAAAGATTAAATGAAATAATCCATATAAAGTATTTAGACTCTGTATAGTGCAAGTTTGCCCTCAATAAATGTGTTTCCTATTATTGCTGTTGTTTCTACCCTTTATATATCATCTTTGTATTATAATCCATTGTATAGCTCTTTATATGTCATCATGACCGTTTTACAGCTTAATATCAATTTTTCTACCTCATTCACCCCAATATGATCTGAAGTGAATTCCCTTCCTCTCTGTCTCTGTCTCTCTCTCCTTTCTTGTTATTCTTCTTCTTTTAGGTACCATGAGTTTTAGGTTTAAGCTCATCTGGAACTCTGTTTCCTTATTGCTTTGCCTTTCTTTTTGTTCACTACTCATAGTGTCATTTCTTTTTGACTTTCTGAATTGCAAACTGTATACTTGAACTTGATGGAAAGTAAATCTGCTATAATTCAGGAGCTGCCATCTGTGTGAAACTCCGGCAATAACTACAAAAGCTACACAAGCTTATAAATCAGCAGAGTTCTCCTTTCTGTTCTAATTTAAACTCATTTTGGATAGTTCTTGGATCATACAGTTTCTGAGGTCTTCAACTCTTTTTTTTTTTTTTTTTAATGAAGGGGAGCTGAATTGAACGGTTGTGACTCTAACCAAGGGTGTAGTTTTGGTTGCAGACATCATTTAAATTTATTTATTTTTAATTTATTTTTGGCTGTGTTGGGTCTTCGTTTCTGTGCGAGGGCTTTCTCTAGTTGTGGCAAGCGGGGGCCACTCTTCATCATGGTGCGCAGGCCTCTCACTATCACGGCCTCTCTTGTGGCGGAGCACAGGCTCCAGACGCGCAGGCTCAGTAGTTGTGGCCCACGGGCCTAGTTGCTCCGTGGCATGTGGGATCTTCCCAGACCAGGGCTCGAACCTGTGTGCCCTGCATTGGCAGGCAGATTCTCAACCACTGCACCACCAGGGAAGCCCCTGAGGTCTTCAACTCTTAATCTGATGCTTTTGTTACCGAGTCCAAGCTCATACTGCTCGCCACATGACAGGCCAATAAACCGAGAGACGAGTTGTTAGGGCAAGGAATAGCAACTTTATTCGGAAAGCCAGCAGACCGAGAAGATAGTAGACTGGTGTCCCAAAGAAGCATCTTCCCTGAGTTAGAATTCAGGCTTCTTTTATATTAAAAGGGGAGGAGGTGAAGTCCTGATTCTGACCAGACTCCTGAGGGGATGTGTTAAGTTCTTCCTTCTGGCAGCCATTCACAGGTGGCCCTGGTCACGATGCTTCCCATGAGCTAAACAAAGGTATTTTAACCTAAAGCTCATTACCTGGGAGGCAGGGGTCCTAGAGATGGGCCATTATGTATAATTTAAGCTTACAGGCAACATCCCTTTTTAGTGATGAACTTGTAATGGAATACAAAGGTTCTTCCCTATTAACATTTTGAATTGTTGAACCAAGGCCATGCCCATTTCTCCATTTAAAAATCTGCTGATGCCAGCACTCTTTATTGACACAGCATCCTGCCCAGAGGCAAGTTTGAGTCAGGGGCCGCTGTATGCACCAAGTCTGTTCTCTAGGAGAGCAGCCCCACCTCATGTTGCTCTCTGCTTATAGGGCAACTGTGAGAGTAGCCCTGTAAGAGGAATGGCCTGAGTCTGGGTGTCAAACTTCTCGAGCTTGAATGAGATTCTGGGAATGCCTGCTGTCCAACTCCTGGAAACCTTGGGGGAAGTAGAGATCACTGGGAGTAGAAGCCATTGGTCCCTTCTCATTCATTGCCAGGCAACACTGAATCACCTATGATCATTCACTGGACAATCCTGCATGCCACCCACAATTAGTTAATTATGGTATCTAAAATTAGTAACTAATAAATCATTAAGATCTAATAATTAGTAATTCACTAATGATCATATCTAACAATGACTAATTAAGAGATCTAATGACAACTTTTGAGATCTTAATAAAGCTGAAATTAAATTGAATAGGAAATGGAAATCGTTAATAATGTGGGGAAATAATATGAGATGCACTGAAAACCAAATTCAAAGGTTTAGAGTTGCTATGATAGGAAATGATCCATGGAGGGTTTTTTTTTTTAAATTTTATTTATTTATTTATTTATCTATTTTTGACTGTGTTGGGTCTTCGTTTCCGTGCTAGGGCTTTCTCTAGTTGTGGCAAGTGGGGGCCACTCTTCATCGCGGTGCGCGGACCTTTCACTTTCGCGGCCTCTCTTGTTGCGGAGCACAGGCTCCAGACGCGCAGGCTCAGTAGTTGTGGCTCACGGGCCTAGTTGCTCCGCGGCATGTGGGATCTTCCCAAACCAGGGCTTGAACCCGTGTCCCCTGCATTGGCAAGCAGATTCTCAACCACTGCGCCACCAGGGAAGCCCCATGGAGGGTTTCTGAGTCAGAAAGTAGTGTTTGGGGACTATTGGTCCAGAGGCAATAATCGGCTGTGCAGGAGATGCTGAGAATGAGGGGAGGCTGTTCTAGAGCCTGGACTAAAAGTAGTAATGAAAGAACTAGAATCAACCTCAATAGGAAATGATGGACAGAAATTGTGATCAACTGGAATCCAGGGATCCGAGGGAGGGATCGCAACACGATTCCTTTCTAGGCTGTAACAGGCTGGATTTAGCCAGTCTGTGAGGGTCTGACAGAAGAGAATGTCAGAGGAGCTTCTTTGGAAGGAGAGGAGGCTAAGTTTCAGACACAGGGTGGGTCACTGCAGTGGAGGGAATTTGCTGAGGGAATATTTAGAAAGAGAGATGAGAAAGCCCAAAGATACACTTCAACAATTTCTACAGGGTTTTTGTTTTGTTTTGTTTTTAGGTTTCTGGAGTCAAACAGATCTGGGCTTTAATCCTGTTCTTATCTGTTACGTCTTGTACTAGTTCCTACATTTCTTTGAGCTCTAGCTTTCTTATCCATAACCTGGGGAGGGGATCGCAACCACTACCCAGTACACAATTTGAGAGTAAATGTGTTAAAGTATATAAAGGTGTGTAGCACAATATTAGGCATGGGAAGTACCCAATAAATGGAATATGATAAAAATATTACATGTTCAGCCCCTTGTGGTCGGAAGTGAGTATTGGAGAATATTGAAATTGGGAGTTGGAAGTGGGAAAAGGCAGGGAATTTCCTATCTTCCTCTACAAGGTCTGGAACTTTAAAAATTGCACTATCTGCTTTTTTGGGTACAACATTTGAGTTACTGTTTAGGTGAAAAGATTTTGGCTTTTTACACCAAACACGGAGACTTTTAAAATCTCTTAGAGATTATTAGTGTACCCTGAAAGGGAAAGTAGACCATAATAATGAGCTAGTCATAAAATCCATCATTAATTTGTCCACTTTGATAGAGGTTATTTATTGAGATCAGTGCAAGTTTCACTGTTTCTGAGTCCCTTCTTTAATGGGAAGCCACAAGCTTCATCATGCACCAAAGGATTTAAAAATTACAACTCCTAAGACCTGACAAAATACTTTTCTGCCCCACTGACTGACATAAAATGCAAATAGTAATCCTGCATTACTTCCCCAGGACATCATATGGAATAACTAGTTAATAAACGTCAAGAGCATAAAAAATAATGATTAAACATGAAATAAATGCTAAACATCATTGTTATTTATTTTTTGCCATCATGGCTCTATCTCATTTCGGTGGCCTAGGCCTTCTTTTTCTACAGCTGCCAAAATGCATTTGGTAATTATGAGAATCAGGCCCCAAACTGGATCATGGTGGTGGCAGACATCCTTAATTACAGACAATGGAAAACGAAGGTCACTGCTGGTTTGAATCTAGCATAGGTCAGTGCAGCAAAAAAGCCATTAACAGCTGATTGTGATTTTGTGCTCTGAACAGAATGAATTGCCACCTCAGCCCAGTTTCTTAGTAAACAGGCATTCTGCATCCAAGCTAACAATCACTAAAAGGACCAAATGGCCCCTTTACTGGCGACCTCGATAAGCAATGGTTCTTAGCTCTGGCAATACCCAAAGAGCTCTGTAAATACAGATGCCCAGACCCCACCCAGGCCAATTATGTCAGGATCTCCAGGAGTAGAACCCAGGCATTGGGGTTTTAAAAAATCTTCAGGTGATTCCAGTGTGCAGTGATATTTGCATACCACTGTTCCATGGGAAGGGAAAGCCAAAAGCAGCTCCTTCTCCCTCCTTAGCACATGTTTCTTTACAATAGCTTTGCAGTGAACCACAGCCTATGGCAGAGGTGTTTATTTCAATGATGCCCATGTTAGGTAAGACCTGTAGATAAAAGATAGGCTTCAGTTTATTTGGATACCTAGTTGATAGCTCTGAGGGCTATGATGTTACTTTAAAAAAATGATTTGAGATCCCAACCCCAGCCAGTACTTGGATGTTTGACGCTGTAACCTGCCTGCAGACATGGACATTTGAGGCTTATAAAAGGTTTCTGAGGTTTCTGTACTCATATCTATGTATCACCCTGTTGATTCACAATTTAGATCTTTGCCTGAGGACAGGAAAGCTTTTACACTTACTAACTTTATACGAGAAATACAAATGCTTGATTTTTCACCTGCCATCCTCCATTCAGATCAGTGAACAAGAGGTATTTTACCTCCTCATCCCTGAGAACTGAATGGTGAGTGACAACAAAGTGTGAGCTACAAGCAATCGTAGATACAGAGTGTCCTTGGAAAGGAAGCTAGGCGAACCCATGGAGAACACTTCGTATCTCAAGTGCCCTAGAGTCCCCCCAGATTTTGCGAGGTCAATAGCATCTTCTCTCTCCGTTTGGTCCACAGTGTTGTTATCTTTTATTCAAGAGACAGGTGGCTGGCAAGAATGAGCAAACATGATGGCACTCTCTCCTGTCCTGCTCCCTAGAAGAGCTCTGTGTTTGGTCACAGTGACTGTACCCAGTGACTGAAGTTCAAGGGCCCTAGAAAAGGATATTCTGTACAACTAGATTTAATTCGCTGTCCAGGAATCAGTTTTAGTATTCTTCTTCTTTTTTTTTTTTTTTTTTTTTAATTTTAGCAATTTCATGTATCTTTATTTATTTATTTAATTTATTTATGGCTGTGTTTGGTCTTCGTTTCTGTGCGAGGGCTTTCTCTAGCTGCGGCAAGTGGGGGCCACTCTTCATCGCAGTGCGCGGGCCTCTCATTATCGCGGCCTCTCTTGTTGCGGAGCACAGGCTCCAGACGCGCAGGCTCAGTAGTTGTGGCTCACGGGCCTAGTTGCTCCGCGGCATGTGGGATCTTCCCAAACCAGGGCTTGAACCCGTGTCCCCTGCATTGGCAAGCAGATTCTCAACCACTGCGCCACCAGGGAAGCCCCAGTATTATTCTTCTTAAAGCAGGCATCTGATCTTTCCTCTAGACTCTGAAAAACTCGTAGAATTTCAGAGTAAGAAGGAATTCAACTTCCCTGTTTTTTGGATGAGAAAACTGAGACCCATAATCGCACAGCTGGTTAGTGGGAGAGCTGGAATTCAAGCTGAGATCTCCTAACCCTCACCAAGTGCTCTTTCCACAGCTGTCACCACCCCTTTCAGAACAACCACATCTGTGCTGCCTACACTGTTTCAAAGCACTTACCTGACAGTGACAACAGACTTCCTGATTCTGACTTACGAGGAGCCTTGCTTGGAGATTGAAGGGAGGCCATAACACTTTCCTGTGTTTGGGGGCTGGGATTTGCCTTTTGTACGTTAAAATTTTGCAATTAAGGAATTTTCTGTAAAATATTTGAGCTCTTCAGAAAAATAAGAGGTTGGTACAGTTATGTAAAAAGCAGATCTAATAATCAGCATGTGGAATTGCAACACACTAGCCTTACTTTACACTGGACAGAAACTTCTCTTCACTAAAATGCTTGGGCTGCTGCTAATATCCTTTAATGCATAAAATAACCTAAAACACTTTAACGTAAGAAGCCAACAGTAATGTTTTTGCTTTAGTAATTCAGCTTGATAGTACTTTAAATTATGTACATATATTAAAGATTACACCAGAATAATGGAGGGGAAAGGCAAGCATTTATATTGTCCTTTTCTAAAAAACATGGATTAAGTCCGTATATAAACATTCAGTATTCCAGCAGTACATCATCATTAAATTTTCTGATTTTATGATTATGTCAAATTGCTTCCATAATGCTTAATTTCCCATACCATATCCGATGTTGGTTTTTAAAGAAATTACAAATTACAACAGCTACTTGAGTGGCTGATACAAGTGGATCACCATACAATATATTAGAATGTAATTGCCTTTCCTACAAGCTCTAATTTTAAAGTATATAAAAAAGGCTACAATAAAGGAAGTGATAGAAAACTCATACTAAGCCTATGCTCTCATGGATCTTATGTACCAGTGGGGGAATAAGACAAGAAATAATATAATATGGGGTCAGAGACAAGTGATACCAAGAAAAATTCAGCAGGGCTTGAAGGGGTGGAATTGATCGGGAGTGCTTTTTAGAAAAGTCTGATAAGGTGACTTTTGGCAGAGATTTTTAATAAAGGGACCAAGAGAGTTGCATTGTCTGGTAGAAGGGCCTGTGCAGTTTAATAGATAATAAATAATAGTTTAACATTTTTTGAACTATTTAGAAGAAGCTTCCTCACTCCCAGATTTACTAATCAGAGTTCTTTGTTGCAAGGGACAGAAATGTAATTTAGTAAAAGCAAATTGGATAGTTTACAGATACTCAAAGAAGGTTGAAAAACTTGGTGCAGACTTATACAGCCAGGTCAGATGAAAAAGTGTCCGATGAAAAACACCGTGCTGTTAGCAAGAACTAGAACCCCAATAGCTGGAACCTCTGACATTGCTGAGCAGGGGACTCGAGCTTTGAAGCAACTGGTTTAGCCAGCAGAGAACACTCTCTGGTCTCCACTTCTTCATGTCATCGCGCTAGTGGAAATCCAGAACCTCCAAATCTGATTGGCAGAGTCTAGGTGGTATGCTCAGGTCCTCATTGCAAAGATGCAGGATGGTGAATGTTGGGCATTTTCAACTTTTATGATTAGGGGATTCCACAAACACAGGAAGGGTTGTATTTGCTGAATGCTCATGAGGAATTGCAAATTCTATTGCAGCAGGGGTCTCCTACAGCTCAAACACTTTTAACAGTAATTACCTTTTCTTCTATTGCCCCTAGTCTCAAAATGGTTAATATCACTTTGTTATTTATAAAGATGGCCTATTTATTTAAAATAATAAATATTCAGAGTAGTCACTATGCTTATATAAAGTTCAATACTCAGATGATCTATGTGGGGTCTTTATGAGACAGAAAAAGAATATCACTTCAGCTAAAGAGGTTTAGATTATATATAAGATTGGGTATGTATAGTTTACCCTTGAAATGGATTATTGGGTTGTTGCTGGTTAAATAAGAGAAAATACATTGGAATAGATACAGTTTGTGTATGTAAATAGGTTGGGTATATGTAACTGGTTTCACTATCCCGGGAGAACATACATAATACCATTCACATTAACATTTAAATCTCAATTGTTCCAACACTCAAACCATTTTGAGGGGCGAGCCTCAGTCTACTCCCAAATATTTGAGTCTTCTCGGTACAAATACTTTACTCTGTTTCCCCCTTTAATTCTCAGTTGGACCTAAAAACAGCACTGAATAAGCTGAGTCTCATAACATCTTTTATGAACATGACTGCAAGTTTCTACGCTTAACCCTTCTTTTACAGAGGTTTGGAGCTGGTTAATCAGTTCAAGTAAAGGGAGAACACAATGTCTATGCTTTCACGGTGTTTATCAAGACTCTTCCCCCATGGATCTTTGTCTTACTAGTACTATCACCATAAACAACAATAAAATCTCCACTTTCTCCTTCAATGAAAAAATTAAAACCCCTCCCTCACATCCATAGACACAAATAGACATCTGCAGGTGACAATGCGCAAAAAGCAATCCAATTTAGATTCAGCTAAGACATTCTGATACTCCCATACTGATAAATAATAGAAAATGGACTTTGTGATGTACAAACTGGGTGTGTTTGGGTCATACAATTACTTGTTGTCTTTTATGCTAGCTAATGCAGAAGCTCAGGTGTCCAAACTATCCAAGATCCCTGTTCCAGCAGTTATTTTCAAATCAAATTGGGAAGTAATGGGCTTTTGATTTAGTTAGTTAAATAAAATCAGTTAAAATGTGCCATTAACGATAGGAACATACCTGCCTGGGTCAGTTCAGATCAGAAACAGATCAATAAAGCAGAAAAGTCATCTGTTTCCTAACTGAACAGCTTTGATTAGCTGTTTTCGAGCTATTAGTAGCTTGGGGAACATGAAATAAATTCACAGCCACCTATAGTTGAATGCCTTGTGTCTATTTTTTAAATTTTATTTATTTTTTATTGAAGTATAGTTGATTTACAGTGTTGTTAATTACTGCCGTACAACAAAGTGACTCGGTTATACATGCAGATACATTCTTTTTCATATTCTTTTCCATTATGCTTTATCACAGGATATTGAATATAGTTCCCTGTGTTATACAGTAGGACCTTGTTGTTTATCCATTCTATATATACCAGGTTGCATGTGCTAATCCCAAACTCCCACTCCTACCCTCTCCCACCTACCCTCCCTTTTGGCAACCACCAGTCTATTCTCTATGTCCCTGATTCTGTTTCTGTTTCATAGATAGGTTCATTTGTGTCATATTTTAGATTCCACAAATAAATGATATAATACGGTATTTGTCTTTCTCTTTCTGACTTACTTCACTTGGTATGATAATCTCTAGTTGCATCTGTGTTGCTGCAAATGGCATTATTTTGTTCTTTTTTATGACTGAGTAGTATTCCATTGTATATATATGTACCATATCTTCTTTATCCATTCGTCTGTCAATGGACATTTAGGTTGTTTCCATGTCTTGGCTATTGTAGACAGTGCTGCTATGAATATAGGGGTGCAAGTATCTTTTTGAATTATAGTTCATTCTGGATATATGCCAGGAGTGGGATTGCTGGATCATACGGTAATTCTATTTTTAGTTTTGAGGAACCCCCATACTGTTTTCCACAGTGGCTGCACCAACTTACATTCCCACCAACAATGTGGGAGGGTTCCATTTTCTCCACACCCTCTCTAACATTTGTTATTTGTAGGCTTTTTAATGATGGCCATTCTGACTGGTGTGAGGTGGTACCTCATTGTAGTTTTGATTTGCATTTCTCTAATGATTAGTGATGTTGCACATCTTTTCGTGTGCCTATTGGAATGCCTTGTACTTATGTGTGCAGATTTTTCAAAGAGATCAAACTACATTCAAACACTTAAAATTTTTTCTGTATAACAACCTATTAGAGGGAAGAAAGATTTGTACCAACAGTTTATAGAGGAAGCTGAGTTGCTGAGAGAAGGTGACAAAGTAAAAGATGACTAAACTATTTCTAAACTATAAGTCTCTGGCCTAAGCTTTTCTTACAGTCTATATGAAATTTAAAATATGGATCTGTGGATATATGTCCCTATCCTATCAGAATATGTTAGTATTCTGATGACCTCTTATATATGCACTTTCCATTTTGATTTCTTATTATTTAAATCATTTGAAAATTGCTTTTCCTTATCTAAATTTCTTACTCATCTCAATCTTGAATTTAGTATTTTGTCCAGCATGAACGCATTTTGGGGTTTACAAGAACATGGATTCACATGGTATGGAATTTAGTGTAGCAGTTCTATCTTAGTCTCTGAGTATCTCATTTTCAGCATTTCTGTAAGAATGTTGTATATCTCTCCTTTATATTGCTCCTAGACACTGTCACATGCCAGCTTAATTGACAGTTTACTGTTTGCCTTGAACTAGAAGCAGGTATTGTCCTTTATGCTGCGTTCAGGATCGTCAGTATATATTTCAAGCTCCATTTGTAAAATCAACCTGGTCATAGTATCTCTCAGTTTTTTCAGCTAATGAATATGATTTTGTCTTTCCCAAATAATTATACAAATTATACAGAGTTAACAGATTTTAAAGACCCAAAATTTTGCATTTGAGACATGGCAGGTTTGTATTGCTATCTTTTTTCCTCAAAATCTAATACTGCCTAAAGAGTTTTTAAAAAATAAATATTTTTTTCTTCAGTGTAAATTGTGTGTCTCAGAGGAGCTCATGGTGCTTTAAAGATGTATTTTCACAATATTCCTGTGATATAAATGGGGAAATATTTTAATATTCTTTTTATTATCATCAACAAATATTGATTGAGATTTTATTATGCTAGGGAAGTAGGAAGCAAAGATTTTTAAGGTTGGATAAGCCTCTCACTTATATGCTAGATGGAATAGAGAAGACTTATTCACTAAAAGTTAAATAATAATGCAAAATGTATGCTAAGTATATTGAGAGGAGCTCATGTTACAGAAGCACCTCCTCTTACAAACTTTCAAAGTAGTAAACATCATTTTTTTCTTTTTAGCCACCCTGAGAGGCATGCAGGATCTTAGTTCCCTGACCAAACCTGTGCCCCCTGCAGTGGAAGCGTGGTCTTAACCACTGGGCCACCAGGGAAGTCCCAGTAGGAAACATCACTGATATGAACTATGCTATTGGCCAGAGCAAAAGATTGCCAACCCAGCGTGCCAAAGCAGGTGGTGTTGATGGCCTCTTGTACAAGTCAGTTTGGCCTCAGAAATAGATGGGATTTCAAACAGCCTTTCAGAACCTAATACTTGTAAGTATTGTAAATGCCAAAATAATTCAGCAACAAATACCAAAGCCTGAAGTAGATGGAGAATATGGGTCTTAGATACACTTTAATGGAAGAGTTACACATATTAGTAGACAGTAGGAAAATGGAATAAATGAACAATGGTATAGAGATAAAAATGTGAATGGCCCTTTGGGGAATACTAAGCAGGCTTGGTAGGATTAAGTGTAGTGTTTCTTTAGATGTTTAATGTAGTACAAATTGCGAGAGGTAGATAGAGGGCAGATTGAAAGTTTGCAAGCAGTGACTGACATATCCAAAAATATGTGTTAAATGTTTGGGGGTCTGTTACTGAGAGCCTGTTGAAATCAAGGAAATCAGCAATGAGAGAGGAAGGGAATTACATTTATTAAGCATCTGGTATGTTCAGGTTATTGTGGTAGGTGCTTAGCATATGGTTCTGCATTTGACTTCAGAAACTACCGTCAGAATCTAAGTAGGATGTCATAAGATCACAGAAAAGGGTAGTATTAATGGGAATGTAAAGAAAGGAACAGTTTTAAATTGACAGGATTTGAAGCCTGATTCTAATGGACAAAAGAAATATGGGTCAAGAATATCTCAGAGTCTTTGAACTGAGTTTGAGGCACAAACATTTGGGTGTTGGGAAGAGGAAGGAAAATAGCAGAGATGACAAAGATAAAGAGCTTGAACTGAAGAAGGAGAATTTGGACATGCAGAGTTATAGATAGCCAGGGATGACACAGTTTTAGTACTGAAGGTGAAACTTTCACCAAAGAGCCTTGTTTATAATTCAGGTCCCCCAGCTTCCAGTACTGTCATCTATCCAGTGACTAATCTGGCTGCCTGGTAATAAGGATAAGAGAATTTTCTAGGTTGGTAGAAAAATGAGGAAAGAGGGAATTATAAATACCATACATGCAGGATCCAATGTAGAAATGGATCGGAAACTAGGATTTGGGTTGGGTGACTGAAAAGTGGGATTGGAATTATGACACAGTTTTTGGAGAGTGTCTTAGTCTGCCCAGAGTGCTGTAACAGAATACCGCAGACTGAGTGGCTTAAACAACAAACATTTATTCCTCATAGTACTGGAGCCTGGGAAGTCCAGCAACATTGCTGGCATATCTGGGATCTGGTGAGAGCCTGCTTTCTGGCTTGCAGATGGCTGTTTTTCCGTTGTACCTTCACATAGCAGAGAACAGAGAGAGAAGCAACCTCTCTTGGGTCTTTTCTTATAAAGGCACTAATTTCATTTATGTAGGTTCCACCCTCAAGACCTAATTACCTCCCAAAGGCTCCACCTCCAAATACTATACAATGGGACTTAGGTTTCAACGCATAAATTTTGGGAGGGATCACAGACATGCAGTCCATAATAGAAGGCCTTGAATACAGGTTATAGAATCTGTGTTCTATTTTGAAATTGATTGTAACTGTTTTTCAGAAAACAAAGTAGTGGGGGTAGGGAGTAGTAGGATGACAGCAGAGCTTTAGCGGGATTAATGTGCTATTGGATATAAGACAAAGTAGTACCGAGATTGAGTAGACCTTGAACTAAGGAAATGTGTTAAGAAGGTATTGCCATAATTCAAGAACAGGTTAATGAATGCCTAAATTGGACTCATGGTAATGAGAATAAAACTAGGACACACACACGCAGAGAATCAGGAATATATTATATTTGATGGCTGAATCCTGTCACTGCATTTGGCCCCAGGTTATAGAGCTCATTGTGAATTTTTGCTGAATATTTTCTGAGGTGCAAAAACAACTTTATAATATGGTAGTGAAATACGGTGGCTGCTGGGCCCAGGTTGTTCAGTTTGTTGCATCTGTAAATCACCGTATAGGTACCTCGCAATGGAAAACTCTGGTGTCAGAAACAAATTGTGTAAAACTGAGACAGAGGAGAGCTGTTACTCTTAAAAAATAAACAATTTAGTAGTAAAAGAATTGGACACAAAAATATTAATTGGAAGTCAGACAATTCACCTACATGGATCGTCAACTGTGCGCACGTCTAATTATGCTGCCACAGATTAACACTCACTTTGAAAAACCCACCACAACATTTTGCATGTGTCAGAGATATATTTTTCTTCAATTTTATGGATTTTATACATGAAATCATTTTAAACGTTAGTGGCAAATTGCTGTAATTAAAAAACTATACTCCCACAAATTTTTGCCAGAAAAAAATGGTTACTGGTAATTTTGAGGTGTTAAAAACCATTCCATTTTACCTGATATGAACATCATAGGACAGCAGAAGGTGGGAAACTTTTCCTAGGGAAATAGCTTGCTAGCTTGAAATTCAGCAAATGCTATAAATGCATAGGTGTCAGAGTGTGTGGTACACATTTTTTACTGTAATATTTAGCTAATGCCATTACTGCCATCAGTAGCAGCACATACTTCAACTCTTTGAGTAGATCAGAATCCAAAGCAATAGAATTTCTGAAGAGGTTATGCTGAAAATTAAGGGATGATATTTGTCCTACGGGATGAACAAATAGGCAAGAGGGCAGTGATGTGCACTAAATCTATGGGCCTGTGGATGTGCGCAGCATTATGTCATTTCTGTCTCCCTGCATGATTTCCCTTCATGCATAGTCCTGGAGGATCCCCATAGCCGGCTCATGGGGCTGGTGAAAAATAAAAAGAGAGAGGGAGGCCTCTGCATGATGTGTGCTACAGATGGGCTGAAAGGTTTAGAGGCAAAGGGCTAGTTTTAGTGACCCTGCGAGAACTCTCCTGTCATCTGTGGCACTCTGGAGAGTTATAATGCAGCTGGCTCACATTCTCTTCTCCCATTCACCTCCTTGCTTCATCATCCCCACACTCCGCAGGGTTGGAGGGTAAGCGCAAGGATTTTTTTCCCTCTCAGGCTCTCTCTGAGCTCTGCAGGAAGACAGCTGAGAGGAGAGAACAATTGAAGCCAACGTGCATCCGGGTGGGGAAGGACACCACTCCTGGCTTTGGTGTCTTCTTGCCTCTCATTTATTGCCTTTCTAGCATCCACTGGTTTGTCTGCTTCCCAGGTTTTTGTTTGTTTGTTTGTTTTTAATAATTAATAATTTATTTATTTATTGGCTGTGTCGGGTTTTAGTTGTGGCTCGCGGGATCTTTTGTTGCTACGCGTGGGCTCTTCATTGCGGTGCGGGGGCTTCTCTCTACTTGTGGTGCATGAGCTTCTCTTTAGTTGTGGTGGACGGGCTCCAGAACACGTGGGTCCTCTAGTTGTGGCACGTGGGCTTAGTTGCCCTGTGGCATGTGGGATCTTAGTTCCCTGACTAGGGATCTAACCGGTGTCCCCTGCATTGCAAGATGGATTCTTAACCACTGGACCACCAGGGAAGTCCTGTCTTCTTCCCAGGTTTTATGGACTAAGTAGCATCCTCTCTAAATTCATATGTTGAAGTCCTAACCCCAGTACCTCAGAATGTGACTATATTTGGAGACAGGGTGATTAAGTTAAAATCAGGCCATTAGGGTGAGCCCTAATACAATTTGAGTGGTGTCCTTGTAAGAAGAGGAAATATGGATACAGAAAGTGAAACACCAAGGGCATGTGTGCACAGAGAGACAACCATGTGAAGAGGCAGCAAGAGGTGACCATCTACAAATTCAGGGAAGAGCCCTCAAAGGAAACCAACCCTCTTGTCACCTTGATCTTGGACTTCTAGCCTTCAGAACTGTGAGAAAACAAATTTCTGTTGTTTAAGCCACTCAGTTTGTGGAATTCTATTATAGACACCCTAGGAAAATAATATACCAATGTCCTCATGAAGCTCAAGGCCCCCCTGTAATTGCTTCATCTCAGCTGCCATTATCTCCCATGGGACTTATTTCTGCTGGGTATAAAGAGTTATCTTGTTACATTAAATCACAGTAAAATAATCAAATCATAGAATTTTACCATGACCAAATTGCCCAATGGCATATATCTTTTTTTAAATGTGTATTTCATGTCATTTTTAATTGAAGTATGTTGACTTACAGTGTTTCAGTGATTCAGACTTTTTTCAGATTCTTTTCAACTATATATTCAACAAGATATTGAATAGAGTTCCCTGTGCTATACAGAGGGGCTTGTTGTTTATCTGTTTTGTATATAGTAGTGTGTATATGTTGATCTCAAATTCCTAATTTATCCCTCCCCCCACATTTCCCCTTTGGTAACTGTGTTTGTTTTCTATGTCTGTGAGACTATTTCTGTTTTGTAAATAAGTTCATTTGTATCATTTTTTTAGACTCCATATATATGTGATATCATATGATATTTGTCTTTCTCTGTCTGACTTACTTCACTTAGTGTGATAATCTCTAGGACCATCCATGTTGCTGCAAATGGCATTATTTCATTCTTTTTTTATGTCTGAGTAATATTGCGTTGTATAAATATACCACATCTTCTTTATTCATTCATCTGTCGATGGACATTTAAGTTGCTTCCATGTCTTGGCTATTGCAAATAGTGCTGCTGTGAACATTGGGGTGCATGTGTCTTTTTGAATTAGAATTTTCATCTTTTCCAGATATATGCCCAGGAGTCATATATCTTATAAGTGGCAGACCTGGGATGAGAACCTGGATTTTAAAAATCTTAGTCCTAAGCATTTTTCGCCACACACTCTTCCTCTTACAAGAGACCATCAGAGAATTGTGAATATGAATAGGTTGCTTTGGTTCTTCATAATATTACTTTTACTAACCTGTCCTTTGGTATTTGCCATCAGACAACTCATTGAAAATCACTGCTGTATTTGCTGTAGGAGCATCGTATATATACGGTTGTCATTCTCAGAATCCCATAGTGTTTCCTTGAGGAGGGCCAGCAAGTGATCTTGAAGGATCTGATGAATTGCACTGGGCATCCCTGGTCTTTTCTCTGGCTTCCTTTATTTTCCCAAACATTCTCTTTTTAAAAATGTATATGTAATTCACTTGTTTCTTTTGATATATATAATGAAATATATAGTTTATTAATTTAGAAATATTGATTTATTCCACTAATTTTTTCCAGTTTTATTGAGATGTAATTGACATACAGCACTGTATAAGTTTAAGGTGTACAGCATAATGATTTCACTTACATACATCATGAAATGATTATCACAGTAAATTTAGTGAACAGTCATCTCCTATAGATACAAAATAAAAGTAAAAGAAAAAATGTTTTTTTCCTTGTGATGAGAACTTAGGATTTACTCTCAACAATTTTCACATATAACATACAGCAGTGTTAATTGTATACTAATCATGTTGTACGTTCCATCCCTTATACATACTTTTCTTATAATTGGAAGTTTGTACCTTTTGACCACTTTCATCGAGTTCCTACTCCCCCCAACCCTACCTCTGGTAACCACTAATCTGATCGCTTTTTCTATGACTTTGTTTGCTTTTTGTTTGTATATATAATTGACCACCAACAATATGTTAGTTCCTGGTGTACGACATAGTGATTTGATATTTCTGTACATTACAAACTGATCACCAAAATAAATCTAGTTATTGTCACCATACAAAGATATTACATTATTTTTAATTAATTTTTAATTAAAGTATAGTTGATGTACAATATTATGTAAGTTACAGGTGTACAATATAGTGATTCACAATTTTTAAAGGTTATACTCCATTTATAGTTATTATAAGATATTGGCTATATTCCCTGTGTTGTACAATACATACTTGTAGCTTATTTTATAACTAATGGTTTGTATGTCTTAATTCCCTACCTCTTTATTGCCCCTCCTCCCTTCTGTCTCCTCACTGGTAGCCACCAGCTTATTCTCTATATCTGTGAATCTGCTTCTTTTGTGTTATATTCAGCAGTTGTATTTTTTAGATACACATATACGTGATATCATACAGTATTTGTCTTTCTCTGTTTGACTTACTTCACTTAGCATAATGCCCTCCAAGTCCATCCATGTTGCTGTAAATGGCAAAATTCCATTTTTTATGGCTAAGTAGTATTCCATTTTATATATATATGTGATATATATGTATATATGTATGTATATGTATATATATATATGTATACACACACACATGCACGCACAAATCACATCTTTTTTTTTCTATTATTTTTTTAACATATTTATTAGAGTATAATTCCTTTACATTGTTGTGTTAGTTCCTGCTGTATAACAAAGTGAGTCAGCTATACGTATACATATATCCCCATATCCCCCTCCCTCTTGGGTCTCCCTCCCACCCTCCCTATTCCACCCCTCTAGGTGGTCACAAAGCACTGAGCTGATCTCCCTGTGCTATGCAGCTGCTTCCCACTAGCAATCTATTTTACATTTGGCAGTATATATATGTCACTGCCACTCTCTCATTTCTTCGCAGCTTAACTTCCCTCTCCCCGTGTCCTCAGGTCCATTCTCTACGTCTCTGTCTTTATTCCTGTCCTGTCCCTAGGTTCTTCAGAACCATTTTTTTTTCTTTTAGATTCCATATATATGTGCTACCATATGGTATTTGTTTTTCTCTTTCTGACTTACTTCACTCTGCATGACAGACTCTAGATCCATCCACCTCACTACAAATAACTCAATTTCATTTCTTTTTATGGCTGAGTAATATTCCATTGTATATATGTGCCACATCTTCTTTATCCATTCATCTGTCGATGGACACTTAGGTTGATTCCATGTCCTGGCTCTTGTAAATAGTGCTGCAATGAACATTGGGGTGCATGTGTCTTTTTGAATTACGGTTTTCTCAGGGTTTATGCCCAGTAGTGGGATTGCTGGGTCATATGGTAGTTCTAATTTTAGTTTTTTAAGGAACCTCCATACTGTTCTCCATAGTGGCTATATCAATTTGCATTCCCACCAAAAATGCAAGAGTGTTCCCTTTTGTCCACACCCTCTCCAGCATTTATTGTTTCTAGATTTTTTGATGATGGCCATTCTGACTGGTACGAAGTGATACCTCATTGTAGTTTTGATTTGCATTTCTCTAATAATCAGTGATATTGAGCATCCTTCCATGTGTTTGTTGGCCATCTGTATATCTTCTTTGTAGAAATGTCTGTTTAGTCTTCTGCCCATTTTTGGATTGGGTTGTTTGTTTATTTGATATTGAGCTGCATAAGCTGCTTGTATACTTTGGAGATTAATCCTTTGTCAGTTGCTTCATTTGCAAATATTTTCTCCCATTCTGAGGGTTATCTTTTCATCTTGTTGATGGTTTCCTTTGCTGTGCAAAAGCTTTTAAGTTTCATTAGGTCCCATTTGTTTATTTTTGTTTTTATTTCCCTTTCTCTAGGAGGTGGGTCAAAAAGAATCTTGCTGTGATTTATGCCACACAGTGTTCTCCCTATCTTTTCCTCTAAGAGTTTTATACTGTCTACCCTTCCATTTAGGTCTTTCATCCATTTTGAGTTTCTTTTGTGTATGGTGTTAGGGAGTGTTCTAATTTCATTCTTTTTCATGTAGCTGTACAGTTTTCCCAGCACCACTTATTGAAAAGGCTGTCTTTTCTCCACTGTATATTCTTGCCTACTTTATCAAAGATAAGGTGACCATATGTGTGTGGGTTTATCTCTGGGCTTTCTATCCTGTTCCATTGATCTATATTTCTGTTTTTGTGCCAGTCCATACTGTCTTGATTACTGTAGCTTTGTAGTATAGTCTGAAGTCAGGGAGACTGATTCCTTCAGCTCCGTTTTTCTTTCTCAAGATTGCCTTGGCTATTCAGGGTCTTTTGTGTTTCCATACAAATTGTGAAATTTTTTGTTCTAGTTCTGTGAAAAATGCCATTAGTAGTTTGATAGGGCTTGTGTTGAATCTGTAGATTGCTTTGGGTAGTAGAGTCATTTTCAGTGTTGATTCTTCCAATCCAATAATATGGTATATCTCTCCATCTGTTTGTATCATCTTGAATTTTGTGTCTTACAGTTTTCTGCATACAGGTCTTTTGTCTCCTTAGGTAGGTTTATTCCTAGGTATTTTATTCTTTTTGTTGCAATGGTAAATGGGAGTGTTTCCTTAATTTCTCTTTCAGGTTTTTCATCATTAGTTTATAGGAATGCAAGAGATTTCTTTTCTTTTTTTTCCATTGCTTTATTATTCATAACTCCTGGGGTTTTGTTAGGTAATATGTGGAATCATTGTGTATGGGACCATTGCCTTTATTTACTGATATGTAAAAAAAACCCTCGATTTTCAAATAAAAGGACACTTATATTAACCTTTCACTGATTGTAAAGAGCTGCTTTAAAAGGAAAACATTGTAAAACAGCATAGAGTGAAATATTATAAATAATGAATTCTATAATATTGATGTCATGTTGTCCTGACAAATGAGAGGATAAGAAGAAAAATATATATGTATATATAAACCGTTAAAGTAGCCTAGATTGCAATGGTACTAACAGTACATCATAAAGTCTGATGCAGCAAAGAGAAAATAGAGTCTTCTGCATTTGTGTGTGTTCTATTGTAGGCAGTTTCTGTACTACATATTAGGTTAATGAGGGCTATGTAGAATGGATACAGTCCCAAGCTGTAGAACACAGGCATTGCATCAAAATTACTGAAACAAATGTTGGCTCTTTATGAGAAAATACTTCCCAATTCTCAGACCTGCCTATCCAAAGATGTTATGAGTTGTTTAGGAAATTTTGTGTCCCCTGTCACTGGACTATTAAACCATAGGCTGATGACCACTTGCATAAGATGAGACATAACTATCAAAGATGAGCTCAATGGACTTCAGGGCCCCGTCTTGACCCAGATTTCCATGATATTAAAATTTTTTTAAAATTTTTTCATTAAAAAATTATTGTTTGAGACCTATTTTCTTTGCTATCAAATCTATCATCATAGTCTTAAATTGTCTGCAGTCTAATTAATTTTAAATTATTTTGAATGGATATGGAGCATAAGAATAATTGCCTTGCAAAGTAATCTGGGGTAAAATTCATAATGTACTATGATGATTATCATACAGAAATGGAATTCTTAAGCTAGAACATGACATGTGGACATGAACCATCCTTCCAGAGAAAGTCTGTATGTGTGTATGTGAATTGGAAAACCAAAACTCAAACGGGGGCTTACCTAACATAGATAAATTGCTTTTCTTTTTTTTTTTCTTATCAGTCATCAATTTTATACACATCAGTGTATACATGTCAATCCCAATCGTCCAATTCAGCACACCACCATGCCCACCCCACCGTGGTTTCCCCCCTTGGTGTCCATACGTTTGTTCTCTACATCTGTGTCTCAACTTCTGTCCTGCAAACCGGTTCATCTGTACCATTTTTCTAGGTTCCACATACATACGTTAATACACGATATTTGTTTTTCTCTTTCTGACTTACTTCACTCTGTGTGACAGTCTCTAGATCCATCCACATCTCAACAAATGACTCAGTTTCGTTCCTTTTTATGGCTGAGTAATATTCCATTGTATACATGCACCACAACTTCTTTATCCATCCGTCTGTCGATGGGCATTTAGGTTGCTTCCATGACCTGGCTATTGTAAGTAGTGCTGCAATGAACATTGGGGTGCATGTGTCTTTTTGAATTACGGTTTTCTCTGGGTATATGCCCAGTAGTCAGATTGCTGGATCATATGGTAATTCTATTTTTAGTTTTTTAAGGAACATCCATACTGTTCTCCATAGTGGTTGTATCAATTTACATTCCCACCAACAGTGCAAGAGGGTTCCCGTTTCTCCATGCCCTCTCTGGCATTTGTTGTTTGTAGATTTCTGATGATGCCCATTCTAACTGGTGTGAGGTGATACCTCATTGTAGTTTTGATTTGCATTTCTCTAATAATTAGTGATGTTGAGCAGCTTTTCATGTGCTTCTTGGCCATCTGTATATCTTCTTTGGAGAAATGTCTATTTAGGTCTTCTGCCCATTTTTTGGATTGGGTTGTTTGTTTTTTTAATATTGAGCTGCATGAGCTGTTTATATATTTTGGAGATTAATCCTTTGTCCGTTGATTCGTTTGCAAATATTTTCTCCCATTCTGAGGGTTGTCTTTTCGTCTTGTTTATGGTTTCCTTTGCTGTGCAAAAGCTTTAGGAATGCAAGAGATTTCTGTGCATTAATTTTGTATCCTGCTACTTTACCAAATTCATTGATTAGCTCTAGTAGTTTTCTGATAGCATCTTTAGGATTCTCTATGTATAGTGTCGTGTCATCTGCAAACAGTGACAGTTTTACTTCTTTACTGATTTGGATTCCTTTTATTTCTTTTTATTTTCTGATTGCTGTGGCTAAAACTTCCAAAACTATGTTGAATAATAATGGTGAGAGTGGGCAACCTTGTCTTGTTCCTGATCTTACTGGAAATGGTTTCAGTTTTTCACCATTGAGAACGATGTTGGCTGTGGGTTTGTCATATATGGCCTTTATTATGTTGAGGTAAGTTCCCTCTATGCCTACTTTCTAGAGGGTTTTTATCATAAATGGGTGTTGAATTTTGTCAAAAGCTTTCTCTGCATCGATTGAGATGATCATATGTTTTTTATCCTTCAATTTGTTAATATGGTGTATCACACTGATTGATTTGCATATATTGAAGAATCCTTGCATTTCTGGGCTAACCCCACTTGATCATGGTGTATGATCCTTTTAATGTGTTGCTGGATTCTGTTTGCTAGTATTTTGTTGAGGATTTTTGCATCTGTATTCATCAGTGATATTGGCCTGTAGTTGTCTTTTTTTGTGACATCTTTGTCTAGTTTTGATGTCAGGGTGATGGAGGCCTCATAGAATGAGTTTGGGATAGTTCCTCCCTCTGCTATATTTCAGAAGAGCTTCAGAAGGATAGGTATTAGCTCTTCTCTTAATGTTTGATAGAATTTGCCTGTGAATCCATCTGGTCTGGGCTTTTGTTTGTTGGAAGATTTTTAATCACAGGTTCAATTTCAGTGCTTGTGATTGGTCTGTTTATATCTTCTATTTCTTCCTGGTTCAGTCTCGGAAGGTTGTGTTTTTCTAAGAATTTGTCCGTTTCTTCCAGGTTGTCCATTTTATTGCCATATAGTTGCTTGTAGTAATCCCTCATGTTCCTTTGTGTTTCTGTAGTGTCAGTTGTTACTTCTCCTTTTTCATTTCTAATTGTATTGATTTGAGTCTTCTCCCATTTTTTCGAGATAATTCTGGCTAATGGTTTATCAATTTTGTTTATCTTCTCAAAGAACCAGCTTTTAGTTTTATTGATCTTTGCTATTGTTTCCTTCATTTCTTTTTCACTTATTTCTGATCTGATCTTTCTGATTTCTTTCCTTCTGCTAACTTTGGCTTTTTTTGTTCCTCTTTCTCTAATTGCTTTAGTTGGAAGGTTAGGTTGTTTATTTGAGATGTTTCTTGTTTCTTGAGGTAGGTTTGTATTGCTATATCCCTCCCTCTTAGAACTGCATCCCATAAGTTTTGGGTCATTGTGTTTTCATTGTCATTTGTTTCTAGGTATTTTTTTATTTCCTCTTGGGTTTCTTCAGTGATCTCTTGTTTATGATGTAGTGTATTGCTTAGCCCCATGTATTTGTATTTTTTACAGATTTTTTCCTGTAATTGATATCTAGTCTCATAGCGTTGTGGTCAGAAAAGGTAGTTGATATGATTTCAATTTTCTTAAATTTACCAAGGCTTGATTTGTGACCCAAGATATGATCTATCCTGGAGAATGTTCCATGAGCACTTGAGAAGAAAGTGTATTCTGTTGTTTTTGGATGGAATGTCCTATAAATATCAATTAAGTCCATCTTGTTTAATGTGTCACTTAAAGCTTGTGTTTCTTTATTTATTTTCATTCTGGGTGATCTGTCCATTGGTGAAAGTGGGGTGTTACAGTCCCCTAATATAATTGTGTTACTGTTGATTTCCCCTTATATGGCTGTTAGCATTTGCCTTATGTATTGAGGCACTCCTATATTGGGTGCATAAATATTTACAATTGTTACATCTTCTTCTTGGATTGATCCCTTGATCATTATGTAGTGTCCTTCTTTGTCTCTTATAATAGTCTTTATTTTAAAGTCTATTTTTCCGGATATGAGAATTGCTACTCCAGCTTTCTTTTGATTTCCATTTGCATAGAATATCTTTTTCCATCCCTGACTTTCCGTCTGTATGTGTCCCTAGGTCTGAAGTGGGTCTCTTGTAGATAGCATATGTACGTGTCTTGTTTTTGTATCCATTCAGCCAGTCTGTGTCTTTTGGTTGGAGCATTGAATCCATTTACATTTAAGGTAGTTATCAATATGTATGTTCCTATTACCATTTTCTTAACTGTTTTGTGTTTGGTATTGTAGGTGTTTTCCTTCTTTTGTGTTTCCTGCCTAGGGAAGTTCCTTTAGCATTTGTTGTAAAGCTGGTTTGGTGGTGCTGATTTCTCTTAGCTTTTGCTTGTCTGTAATGGTTTTAATTTCTCCATCGAATCTGAATGAGATCCTGCTGGGCAGAGTAATCTTCATTGTAGGTTTTCCCCTTTCATCACTTTAAATATGTCCTGCCACTCCCTTCTGGCTAGTGGAGTTTCTGCTGAAAGATCAGATGTTAACCTTATGGGGCTTCCCTTGTATTTTATTTGTTGCTTTTCCTTTGCTGCTTTTAATATTTTTTCTTTGTATTTAATTTTTGATAGTTTGATTAATATGTGTCTTGGAGTGTTTCTTCTTGGATTTATCCTGTATGGGACTCTCTGCACTTCCTGGACTTGATTGACTATTTCCTTTCACATATTAGGGAAGTTTTCAATTATAATCTCTTCAAATATTTTCTCAGGCCCTTTCTTTTTCTCTTCTTCTTCTGGGACCCCTATAATCCGAATGTTGGTGCATTTAATGTTTTCCCAGAGGTCTCTGAGACTGTCCTCAATTCTTTTCATTCTTTTTTCTTTATTCTTCTCTGCAGTAGTTATTTCCACTATTTTATCTTCCAAGTCACTTATCCATTCTTCTGCCTCAGTTATTCTGCTATTGATCCCTTCTAGAGAATTTTTAATTTCATTTATTTTGTTGTTCATCATTGTTTGTTTGCTCTTTAGTTCTTCTAGGTCCTTGTTAAACTTTTCTTATATTTTCTCCATTCTATTTCCAAGATTTTGTATCATCTTTACTATCATTACTCTCAATTCTCTTTCAGGTAGACTGCCTATTTCTTCTTCATTTGTTTGGTCTGGTGGGTTTTTACCTTGCTCCTTCATCTGCTGTGTATTTCTCCGTCTTCTCATTTTGCTTAACTTACTGTGTTTGGGGTCTCCTTTTTGCATGCTGCAAGTTTGTAGTTCCTGTTGTTTTTGGTGTCTGCCCCCAGTGGGTGTGGTTGGTTCAATGGGTTGTGTAGGCTTCCTGGTGGAGGGGACTGGTGCCTGAGTTCTGGTGGATGAGGCTGGATCTTATCTTTTTGGTGGGCACGACTGCATCTGGCTGTGTGTTTTGGGGTGTCTGTGATCTTATTATTATTTTAGGCAGCCTCTCTGCTAATGGGTGAGTTTGTGTTTCTGTCTTGCTAGTTGTTTGGCATGGGGTGTCCAGCACTGGAGCTTACTGGTTTTTGAGTGGAGCTGGGTCTTAGCGTTGAGACAGAGGTCTCTGGGAGAGCTCTTGCTGATTGATATTATGTGGGGCTTGGAGGTCTCTGGTGGTCCAATGTCCTGAACTCGGAACTCAGTTCTCCCACCTCCGAGGCTCTGGCCTGTTACCCGGCCGGAGCACCAAGACCCTGTCAGCCACACGGCCAGGTACATGGGGAGTTTCTTGCCTTTGGGAAGTCTAAGGTTTTTTGCCAGCGTTCAGTAGGTGTTGTGTAAGAATTGTTCCACATGTAGATGTATTTTTGATGTATTTGTGAGGACGAAGGTGATCTCCACTTCTTACTCTTTCGCCATCTTGAAGGTCCTCAAATCACATCTTCTTTATCCATTTATCTGTTGATGGACATTTAGGTTGCTTCCACATCTTGAGAATTGTAAATAATGCGGCAATGAACATTGGGGTGCATGCATCTTTTTGAATTATTTCCCATGCTATGCATGTCATCCGTGTGACTTATTTATTTTGTAAGTGGAAGGTTGTACCTCTTAATATCCCTCACCTATTTCACTCTTAACTCCTCACCCTCTTCCCCTCTGGCAACCACCTGTGTGTTCTCTGTTTATATGACTCTGTTTGTGTTTTGTTTTGTTTGTTCAATTGTTTTATTTTTTAGATTCTACATGTTTTAAGTAGAGGTTTAGTTCAAATTTTTCACATGCATCTTTGCCATCAATACCTTTATAATCAAAAGACAGTTTTCCAGAAAATATCCACAGAATGTAAGTATGAATTATGACTCTAAGTCCAGTTCTAACCACAGCACCATATCTTTTCAACCCATAGATCTGACAGTAGTTAGTGAGGGACACTACATCTTATCAGGATCCACATAATAGAGTCTCTTAATTTATATAGACATGAAACCTACAGATTGATTGGTGAGGGTAGAAGAGGTGAAATATACAGTAATAATATTTAAGACCAGCATATAAAAGAAAGTTCACTAAGTATAAGCATCCTGAGCTTACATAGCTCAATGTCACTGGTTGATCTTATGGCAAATATATATGCTGTTCTCTCATTCTCCTGATGCCTCGGGGTTGAGAATCTGTCCAGAGCCTCTGGAATAATCTTTGGAGAGCTGTTGTACCAGATGCAATCCACAGGCATGGCTAGCAACCCCTTGGGAAAGCAAAATCATCTATCCCTACAAGTCAAATAATGGCCTGTCACAGACACCCACCTGTGTGGCCTTACACCCCTACTTAAAGAAATATGTGTGGGGCTTCCCTGGTGGCGCAGTGGTTGAGCATCTGCCTGCCAATCAACGCAGGGGACACGGGTTCGAGCCCTGGTCTGGGAAGATCCCACATGCCGCGGAGCAATTAGGCCCGTGAGCCACAACTGAGCCTGTGCGTCTGGAGCCTGTGCTCCGCAACAAGAGAGGCTGCGATAGTGAGAGGCCCGCGCACCGCAATGAAGAGTGGCCCCCGCTCGCCGCAACTAGAGAAGGCCCTCGCACAGAAACGAAGACCCAACACAGCCAAAAATAAATAAATAAATAAATAAAATTAAAAAAAAAAAAAAAAAAAAAAAAAGAAATATGTGTGGTTACAGTGAGTTCATTAATAGAAAAGTTTAGTTTAGATTGATTGGGTGGTTTTAAAATTGAATCTTTTTGTTGTGTTGTGTATTTCTATAATAAATATAACTAATTTGAAAAAGGTTACCTCTGATCAGTTTCCATGTTATTATGTCAAAGGAATGGAGTGTAACAGTGTTCACTTTAGGTCTTGGGCTGCTGGATATTTGACAATGTCATCTTCACTTCTATCTACATTATTTGAGATATGCACTTGCTAATTTTATGTATGATGTCAGTGAAAATTCATTCTATGCTACAGTTACTTGCATCACATTAGGAGGTTGGTGCTCTTATATGTTCTGTTGGAGTATATTCATAATCTCCATTAAGTAACTACTTGCTGTTTGGCTCTTAGTTTTAATTTATGTCAAAGTTTTATATACACAAAGTTTAAAGAAACCAGTAGTTCTTACAAGGTTTGTTATGAAAACCAGTAGCGTACTTTGCCTTACTTTTGGTGGATTATTTTGGGATATATTTCTATGTCACTGAATATCATGGTTTATTGCCACTTCTTGGTTTGTCAATTTTAGGCATGACTTACTGACTTCTAACTACAAAATTTGCAGATTTAGCTCTTTTTAACCACTCCCAGTCTCCACTGCACAAATGCTACTTCCCAGCCCATGTCCTCTTGATAAACACAATTGACAATTGAGCCATGTAGTAAATCTTGATAATTTTGCTTTTCTTGCACAGCTTTATGTTTTCCCTGGAAGTCATATTGTCTGAATATCTTCTCAAGATTTTGAAATATGTCAGGTGTTCTATCAGTTTCATCTTCTTAAAGAAATCTCTTCCTGAAGAACTTTCTGCTCTGCTCCAATCTGGATTGTTTTCCTTCTTTGCTGGGGCACAGCTGTTATTATAGAAACTTTCTTTCTTTTCTGGGGCACAGCTGTTATTATAGAAATTTTCTTTATCATGACTTGAGAGTTCTTTCTGTATCTCTAGTGAGTATGTTCTTTTGCCTTAATTTCTTGTTTTCCTCTTTCTGGATTGTTTTCCTTCTTTACTCAATTTTGTCTTTCAATACTTCTACTGAGTTTTTCACTTCTATAATCATATGTTTAATTTTAAAGAGCTCTTTTTGGGAGCTTGTTTTTGGTATGTTCCTAACAGCACTGTTTCTGTCTCTATGCAATTGCTTATCTTATCTCTTTGAGTATATTAATGACTTTTACTCTTTCTTCTCTTTGTTTAGTCCTTGTTTCCTCCAAATTGTCATCTTTTGCATCAGAGGCTTTATTCAGATGTTGGTAATTTTTGTTTGCTGCTTCCATTTAATAGTCAGAGTCTAAAAAGCCGTTTAAAAGTTTGAGGGTGAAGTTAGAGCTGGCGTACCATGAGTTTTACTATAGGGCAATCTGGCTAGGCCTTTTTTGGATCGACCTCTCATGTTGGTATCTTCCAGATCTTTCCTCTTAACTAGTAAGATTCTCTGAAGAAAACTCTTCACACCTTCTCCATGGATGTAGAAGGTCCATCAGTTGTCAGCATTCTGAGATCTGAGTAGGGAAAGTAGACTGGGGTCTAAGAATCCAGTGAGGATCTGGTACTTAATGTGTCTGTATTTGGTTTCATACTTCTACCCTCACCTGTACCACCCCCTCCTAAATCCAGAAGCTCTTTCTTTTAACTTCTCTAATACATAGAACTTCAGTCATTTGCTGAGTTAGGAGAGAGGATTTGAAGAATTGCTGCTTCAAGCCATCCTCATTTTAGGATACTCTCTTTATCATCGTTTCCAAAGTGAACTGGTACCATCAATTTATGAGACTTTTATAAGTTTATATCATTTTATAAGTTTATATCATTACCAGTAGCCCATCTCTTCCAGAATTTTGCTATTACCCCCAGTTCTTCCATCTTTTGCTCTTATGCCTTAAAGTCTCTATTCTGTTATTTTAGTGGGATTTGAGAAGAAAGCAAAAGTAAATTTGTGTGCTCAAGTCTCCATTCTAATAGGTAGAGGTGTCAACATTTATTTTTTATCTATTATCCTTATTATATTGTATATATTTCTGTGTGCTACCTTGAATTCTTTTTTTTTTCTTTAAGGAGGAGAAAAGGATAAAATGAATAAACTACCCTGATTAGATTTCTAATGTGTCTAAACTCTTCATCATATAACAGATAATCTTTTGCTTTACTGCTGCATATGAAAATGTGAATTACTATTAATTTAATTGTTTAAAACTCACCTTATTTTCAGGGTCTTGAAGCACACTCCAATATCTCCATTTATGTATCCCCAATGGGAATTTTCCTACTTCATCATTCATCCTAGAGCTGACTTTTCCCAAAGTCTATGTGCCCAGTGGCATCTCATCATTTTTAATCAGACAAATCGACTTTCCTCCTGGAAGAAATCCAGGGAGTGGAGCCTGAAAGCGTACTCTAGATTTGGCTGTGCCAAATATGTTTCACTTTGAGATATTAGCTGTTTGGAAACAGTAGGAACTTGGTTGTATTTGGAAATGACATGGGTTTAATTAATTTTTAAAAAGCACCTTTTAAGTGTATTCTCACTAACAACCAGAGAGGTCTGGTCCTTCTCCTTGCATTCCATGTGTGGAAGTGGTATGCACAGGTTATAAAGGAAGGACATGTGTCATCTGTGCAGTGAGGGGTATATTGTGCTGAGCTGTCTCAGGGCAGGCTGGTGTTAGGAAACTTCCCAGAAATGTTCTGTAGTCAAAGAAAAAAATATTACTGAGGAGTTAATATTAAATCATGGCTGATCCTCTGGTGGTTTGGTTTGATTTTTTTTTTTTTTTAATGTCTGAAACATTTATATTAACATATTTCCATACATATTTCCATACAAATACAAATATAAGATTTTTAGAAATTTCATGTAATGTCTGAAACATTTATATTAACATATTTCCATACAAATAACCCAATGAAAGTTTAGTATTAGTTGTTTTGTTTGTTTTTTTATACTGCAGGTTCTTATTAGGCATCAGTTTTATACACATCAGTGTATACATGTCAATCCCAATCGCCCAATTCAGCACACCACCATCCCCACCTCACCGCAGTTTTCCCCCCTTGGTGTCCATATGTCCATTCTCTACATCTGTGTCTCAACTTCTGCCCTGCAAACTGGCTCATCTGTACCATTTTTCTAGGTTCCACATACATGCATTAATATACGATATTTGTTTTTCTCTTTCTGACTTACTTCACTCTGTATGACAGTCTCTAGATCCATCCACGTCTCAACAAATGACTCAATTTCGTTCCTTTTTATGGCTGAGTAATATTCCATTGTATATATGTACCACAACTTCTTTATCCATTCGTCTGTTGATGGGCATTTAGGTTGCTTCCATGACCTGGCTATTGTAAATAGTGCTGCAATGAACATTCGGGTGCATGTGTCTTTTTGAATTACGGTTTTCTCTGGGTATATGCCCAGTAGTGGGATTGCTGGGTCATATGGTAATTCTATTTTTAGTTTTTTAAGGAACCTCCATATTGTTCTCCATAGTGGCTGTATCAATTTACATTCCCACCAACAGTGCAAGAGGGTTCCTTTTTCTCCACACCCTCTCCAGCATTTGTTGTTTGTAGATTTTCTGATGATGCCCATTCTAACAGGAGTGAGGTGATACCTCATTGTAGTTTTGATTTGCATTTCTCTAATAATTAGTGATGTTGAGCATCTTTTCATGTGCTTCGTGGCCGTCTGTATGTCTTCTTTGGAGAAATGTCTATTTAGGTCTTCTGCCCATTTTTGGATTGGGGTGTTTGTTTCTTTACTATTGAGCTGAATGAGCTGTTTATATATTTTGGAGATTAATCCTTTGTCCGTTGATTCATTTGCAAATATTTTCTCCCATTCAGAGGGTTGTCTTTTTGTCTTGTTTATGGTTTCCTTTGCTGTGCAAAAGCTTTGAAGTTTCATTAGGTCCCACTTGTTTATTTTTGTTTTTATTTCCATTACTCTAGGAGGTAGATCAAAAAAGATCTTGCTGTGATTTATGTCAAAGAGTGTTCTTCCTATATTTTCCTCTAAGAGTTTTATAGTGTCCAGTCTTATATTTAGGTCTCTAATCCATTTTGAGTTTATTTTTGTGTATGGTGTTAGGGAGTATTCTAATTTCATTCTTTTACATGTAGCTGTCCAGTTTTCCCAGCACCACTTATTAAAGAGACTGTCTTTTCTCCATTGTATATCTTTGCCTCCTTTGTCATAGATTAGTTGACCATAGGTGCGTGGGTTAATCTCTGGGCTTTCTATCTTGTTCCATTGATCTATGTTTCTGTTTTTGTGCCAGTACCATATTGTCTTGATGACTGTAGCTTTGTAGTATAGTCTGAAGTCAGGGAGTCTGATTCCTCCAGCTCCATTTTTTTGCCTCAAGACTGCTTTGGCTATTCGGGGTCTTTTGTGTCTCCATACAAATTTTAAGATGATTTGTTCTAGCTCCGTAAAAAATGCCATTGGTAATTTGATAGGGATTGCATTGAATCTGTCGATTGCTTTGGGTAGTATACTCATTTTCACAATGTTGATTCTTCCAATCCAAGAACATGGTATATCTCTCCATCTGTTGGTATCATCTTTAATTTCTTTCATCAGTGTCTTATAGTTTTCTGCATACAGGTCTTTTGTCTCCCTAGGTAGGTTTATTCCTAGGTATTTTATTCTTTTTGTTGCAATGGTAAATGGGAGTGTTTCCATAATTTCTCTTTCAGATTTTTCATCATTAGTGTATAGGAATGCAAGAGATTTCTGTGCATTAATTTTGTAACCTGCAACTTTACCATATTCATTAATTAGCTCTAGCAGTTTTCTGGTGGCAGTTTTAGGATTCTCTATGTATAGTATCATGTCATCCGCAAACAGTGACAGTTTTACTTCTTCTTTTCCAATTTGTATTCCTTTTATTTCTTTTTCTTCTCTGATTGCCGTGGCTAGGACTTCCAGAACTATGTTGAATAATAGTGGTGAGAGTGGACATCCTTGTCTCGTTCCTGATCTTAGAGGAAATGCTTTCAGTTTTTCACCATTGAGAATGATGTTTGCTGTGGGTTTGTCATATATGGCCTTTATTATGTTGAGGTAGGTTCCCTCTGTGCCCACTTTCTGGAGAGTTTTTATCAGAAATGGGTGTTGAATTTTGTCAAAAGCTTTTTCTGCATCTATTGAGATGATCATATGGTTTTTATTCTTCAATTTGTTAATATGGTGTATCACATTGATTGATTTGCGTATATTGAAGAATCCTTGCATCCCTGGGATAAATCCCACTTGATCGTGGTGTATGATCCTTTTAATGTGCTGTTGGATTCTGTTTGCTAGTATTTTGGTGAGGATTTTTGCATCTATATTCATCAGTGATATTGGTCTGTAATTTTCTTTTTTTGTAGTGTCTTTGTCTGGTTTTGGTATCAGGGTGATGGTGGCCTCATAGAATGAGTTTGGGAGTGTTCCTTCCTCTGCAATTTTTTGGAAGAGTTTGAGAAGGATGGGTGTTAGCTCTTCTCTAAATGTTTGATAGAATTCACCTGTGAAGCCATCTGGTCCTGGACTTTTGTTTGTTGGAAGATTTTTAATCACAGTTTCAATTTCATTACTTGTGATTGGTCTGTTCATATTTTCTGTTTCTTCCTGGTTCAGTCTTGGAAGGTTATACCTTTCTAAGAATTTGTCCATTTCTTCTAGGTTGTCCATTTTATTGGCATAAAGTTGCTTGTAGTAGTCTCTTAGGATGTTTTGTATTTCTGCGGTGTCTGTTGTAACTTCTCCTTTTTCATTTCTGATTTTATTGATTTGAGTCCTCTCCCTCTTTTTCTTGATGAGTCTGGCTAATGGCTTATCAATTTTGTTTATCTTCTCAAAGAACCAACTTTTAGTTTTATTGATCTTTGCTATTGTTTTCTTTGTTTCTATTTCATTTATTTCTGCTCTGATCTTTATGATTTCTTTCCTTCTGCTAACTTTGGGTTTTGTTTGTTCTTCTTTCTCTAGTTTCTTTAGGTGTAAGGTTAGATTGTTTACTTGAGATTTTTCTTGTTTCTTTAGGTAGGCTTGTATAGCTATAAACTTCCCTCTTAGAACCGCTTTTGCTGCATCCCATAGGTTTTGGGTCGTCGTGTTTTCATTGTCATTTGTCTCTAGGTATTTTTTGATTGCCTCTCTGATTTCTTCAGTGATCTCTTGGTTATTTAGTAACGTATTGTTTAGCCTCCATGTGTTTGTCTTTTTTACGTTTTTTTCCTTGTAATTCATTTCTAATCTCATAGCGTTGTGGTCAGAAAAGATGCTTGATATGATTTCAATTTTCTTAAATTTACTGAGGCTTGATTTGTGACCCAAGATGTGATCTATCCTGGAGAATGTTCCGTGCGCACTTGAGAAGAACGTGTAATCTGCCGTTTTTGGATGGAATGTCCTATATATATCAATTAAATCTATCTGGTCTATTGTGTCATTTAAAGCTTCTGTTTCCTTATTTATTTTCATTTTGGATGATCTGTCCATTGGTGTAAGTGAGGTGTTAAAGTCCCCCACTATGATTGTGTTACTGTCAATTTCCTCTTTTATAGCTGTTAGCAGTTGCCTTATGTATTGAGGTGCTCCTATGTTGGGTGCATATATATTTATAATTGTTATATCTTCTTCTTGGATTGATCCCTGGATCATTATGTAGTGTCCTTCCTTGTCTCTTGTAACATTCTTTATTTTAAAGTCTATTTTATCTGATATGAGTATAGCTACTCCAGCTTTCTTTTGATTTCCATTTGCATGGAATATCTTTTTCCATCCCCTCACTTTCAGTCTGTATGTGTCCCTAGGTCTGAAGTGGGTCTCTTGTAGACAGCATATATATGGGTCTTGTTTTTGTATCCATTCAGCCAGTCTATGTCTTTTGGTTGGGGCATTTAATCCATTCACGTTTAAGGTAATTATCAATATGTATGTTCCTATGACCATTTTCTTAATTGTTTTGGGTTTGTTTTTGTAGGTCCTTTTCTTCTCTTGTGTTTCCCACTTAGAGAAGTTCCTTTAGCATTTGTTGTAGAGCTGGTTTGGTGGTGCTGAATTCTCTTAGCTTTTGCTTGTCTGTAAAGCTTTTGATTTCTCCATCAAATCTAAATGAGATTCTTTCTGGGTAGAGTAATCTTGGTTGTAGGTTCTTCCCTTTCATCACTTTAAGTATATCATGCCACTCCCTTCTGGCTTGGAGAGTTTCTGCTGAGAAATCAGCTGTTAACCTTATGGGAGTTCCCTTGTATGTTATTTGTCGTTTTTCCCTTGCTGCTTTCAGTAATTTTTCTTTGTCTTTAATTTTTGCCACTTTGATTACTATGTGTCTCGGCGTGTTTCTCCTTGGGTTTATTCTGTATGGGACTCTCTGTGCTTCCTGGACTTGGGTGGCTATTTCCTTTCCCATGTTAGGGAAGTTTTCGACTATAATCTCTTCAAATATTTTCTCGGGTCCTTTCTCTCTCTCTTCTCCTTCTGGGACCCCTATAATGCGAATGTTGTTGCGTTTAATGTTGTCCCAGAGGTCTCTTAGGCTGTCTTCATTTCTTTTCATTCTTTTTTCTTTAGTCTGTTCCGCAGCAGTGAATTCCACCATTCTGTCTTCCAGGTCACTTATCCGTTCTTCTGCCTCAGTTATTCTGCTATTGATTCCTTCTAGTGTAGTTTTCATTTCAGTTATTGTATTGGTCATCTCTGTTTGTTTGTTCTTTAATTCTTCTAGGTCTTTGTTAATCATTTCTTGCATCTTCTCAATCTTTGCCTCCATTCTTATTCCGAGGTCCTGGATCATCTTCACTATCATTATTCTGAATTCTTTTTCTGGAAGGTTGCCTATCTCCACTTCATTTAGTTGTTTTTCTGGGGTTTTTTCTTGTTCCTTCATCAGGTACATAGCCCTCTGCCTTTTCATCTTCTCTGTCTTTCTGTAACTGTGGTTTTTGGTCCACAGGCTGCAGGATTGTAGTTTTTCTTGCTTCTGTTGTCTGCCCTCTGGTGGTTGAGGCTATCTAAGAGGCTTGATGGGAGGCTCTGGTGGTGGGTAGAGCTGACTGTTGCTGTGGCGGTCAGAGCTCAGTAAAACCTTAATTCACTTGACTGTTGATGGGTGGGGCTGGGTTCCCTCCCTGTTGGTTGTTTTGCCTGAGGCAACCCAACACTGGAGCCTACCCGTGCTCTTTGGTGGGGTTAATGGCAGACTCTGGGAGGGCTCACGCCAAGGAGAACTTCCCAGGACCTCTGCTGCCAGTGTCCTTATCCGCACGGTGAAACAGAGCCACCACTTGCCTCTGCAGGAGACCCCCCAACACCAGCAGGTACGTCTGGTTCAGTCTCCCCCAGGGTCACTGCTCCTTCCCCTGGGTCCCGATGCACACATTACTTTGTGTGTGCCCTCCAAGAGTGGGGTCTCTGTTTCCCCCGGTCCTGTCACAGTCCTGCAATCAATTCCCACTAGACTTCAAATTCTGATTCTCTAGGAACTCCTCCTCCCGTTGCCGGACCCCCAGGTTGGGAAGCCTGACGTGGGGCTCAGAACCCTCACTCCAGTGGGTGGACCTCTGTGGCACAAGTGTTCGCCAGTCTGTGAGTCACCCACCCAGCAGTTATGGGATTTGATTTTACTCTGATTGCGCACCTCCTACCGTCTCACTGTGGCTTCTCCTCTGTCCTTGGACGTGGGGTATCCTCCTTGGTGAAGTCCAGGGTCTTCCTGTCAATGATTGTCCAGCAGCCAGTTGTGATTCTGGTGCTCTCGCAAGAGGGAGTGAGAGCACGTCCTTCTACTCCGCCATCTTGGTTAATCTCCTGATTATGATTATCTGGTTTGATTTGAGATAATGTATAAGAAGGCATTTTTAAGCAGAGAACATGATACAATTATTATTATTTTCTTAAAATTATTATTTTCTGTGCTGAACTTTGAAACATTTTCGTTTTTATCTACATCACTTTAAAAAGCTTCATTTGGAAAGGGGAATGAAAAAGTATTTTGTTTAGGTTTGGGGCTCAATCAATTCTCTAAAAGTCCGTTTTTAAGATACAGTGGTGGTCCAGACTCCTGTTGGCATCTACATATGTGTGGACATGGATGAGATAGTAGAAGCAGGAAACAAGTATCTGGGCTTTCAGACCTTCCCTCATCTGAAATGTGAGTGTTCAGAAGAAAGGAATTTAGCGGGCAGATTTTTATCCACAAGCACTAAACAATGAATCAAGATGAATCCTGAGCATTTAAGATTTTGCTAAATTCATCTGGGCAGCAGCCACTTATATAAACAATCACCACAAGTGATTGGGATGGGATGGGAAAATATGGGATGACTTCCATATCTTATACATGGAAATCAAGAAGCTCCCCCACCACATATGCTGATTAAATGCTGGCAGTGCAAAAACAATACTTCATCTTTATGAAATCTAGTATCTGTGATTTAATGAAACATAACGTGTTTCAAAGCAAATGTGTTTCATCAGAAAATACTTGTTATGTAATTTGTGTGATTATAAAATGGTACTGGAAACAATAAATGAGCAAGCAATTACCTGTCAAAAATTACAGATGAATGAAGATGAAATATAATCTTATTAGGTTCACAATTTTGTATGATGTAGCTGTTCAACAAATTTGCTACATTATGATTGACTAAAGAGGTGTTTTAAAATCAGTTTTATTGAGATGTAATTTGCATAAATTAACATTGTTTAAGTGTACAATTTAATGATTTTTAACAAATATGTACAGTGTGTAGCTGCCACAGTCATCATATAGAATATTTTCATCATCCCAAAGAGTTCTTTCATGACCATTTTCAGTCAATCCTCTCCTTCAGGTTCTAGCCATCATTCATCAGCTTTCTGTATCTACAGTCTGCCTTTTAAAAAATTTTATATAAGTAAGAGTATAGAGTGTAAAGTCTTTTGTGTCTGGTTTCTTTCATTTAGCATAATGCTTTTGAGATTAATCTATGTTATTGTCTATATCAGTAGTTTATTTTTATGGCTGAGTAATATTCCTTTGTATGGATATACCACAATTTATATATGCATCCACAAGTTGATGGACATTTGAGTTCTTTTCAGTTTTTGGCAATTATGAATAAACCTGTTATGAATTACTCTTTGTGTGGACATATGTTTTTGTTTCTCTTGGGTAAATTTCTAGAGGTAGAATTGCCAGGTCACATAATAAGTATCTTCTTAATGCAAATGAATAACTGCTAAACTGTTTTCCAAAATGGCTAAAAGCAAAAATGTCTATTTTGCTTTCCCATTGGCAGTATATGAGAGTTCTGGTTGCTCCACATCCTCACCAAAACTTGATATTAGACAGTCTTTTAGTGTAAGCGTTCTAGTGAGAGTCTGGTGGTATTTCATTTGTTTTAATTTTCATCTCCCAGGTGCTAATGATGTTGATCATCCTTTATGTGCTGACTAGCCATCTATATCTTTTCTTTAGTGAAAAGTCTGAACATATGATCCAGCAGTCCCACTCCTGGGCATATATCCAGACAAAACTGTAATTTGAAAAGATACACGCACCCCTATGTTCCTAGCAGCACTATTTACAACAGCCAAGACATGGAAACAACCTAAATGTCCATCAACAGATGAATGGATAAAGAAGATGTGGTACATATATACAACAGAATACTACCCAGCCATAAAAAAGGAATGAAATATTGCCATTTGCTGCCACATGGATGGAACTAGAGATTATCATACCAAAGTTAGAAAGAGAAAGACAAATACCACATATCACTTGTATGTGGACTCTAAAATATGACAAAAGTGAACATATCTATGAAACAGAAACAGACTCACAGATATAGAGAACAGAGTTGTGGTTGCCAAGGAGGAGGGGGATGTGGGGGAGGAAAGGATTGGGAGTTTGGGATCAGCAGATGCAAACTATTATATACAGGATGAATAAACAACAAGGTCCTACTGTATAGCACAGGGGACTATATTCAATATCCTGTGATGAACCATGATGGAAAATAATATGAAAGAGAATATATATATGTTTGTATAACTGACACACTTTGCTGTATAGCAGAAATTAACATAACACTGTAAATCAAGTATACTCCAATGAAAAAAATTTTTTAATGGGCAGAAGATCTAAATAGACATTTTTCCAAAGAAGACATACAGATGGCCAACAGGCACATGAAAATATGCTCAATATCTCTAGAGAAATGCAAATCAAAACTAGGGTGAGGTACCACCTCACGCTGGTCAGAATGGCCATCATCAAAAAGTCTACAAATAATAAATGCTAGAGAGGGTGTGGAGAAAAGGGAACTCTCCTACACTGTTGGTGGGAATATAAATTGGTGCAGCCACCATGGAGAACAGTATGAAGGTTCCTTAAAAAACTAAAAGTAGAGTTACCAAATGATTCAGCAATCCCATTTCTGGGCATATATCCAGAAAGGATGAAAACTCTAATTCGAAAAGATACATGCACTCCAATGTTCATAGCAGCACTATTTACAATAGTCAAGATATGGAAGCAACCTAAATGTTCATCGACGAATGAATAAAGAAGATGTGGTATATATACAGGGAACTATATTCAATATCCTGAGATAAACCATAATGGAAAAAAAACATAGAAAAGAATGTGTATATGTGTATAACTGAATCACTTTGCTGTACAGCAGAAATTAATACAACATTGTAAATCAACTAGACTTCAATAAAAAAAATCAAAGAAGGGGCTTCCCTGGTGGTGCAGTGGTTGAGAATCTGCTTGCCAATGAGGGGCACATGGGTTCGAGCCCTGGTCCAGGAAGATCCCACATGCCACGGAGCAACTAAGCCCGTGCGCCACAACTACTGAAGCCTGCGCGCCTAGAGCCCGTGCTCTGCAACAAGAGGAGCCACCGCAATGAGAAGCCCGCGCACCGCAATGAAGGGTAGCCCCAGCTCGCCGCCAACTAGAGAAAGCCCACACATAGCAACGAAGACTCAATGCAGCCAAAAATAAAATAAATAAATAAAATAATTTAAAAAAAAAATCAAAGAAGATGTGATACATATACAGTGGAATATTAGCCATAAAAAAGAATGAAATAATGCCATTGCAGCAACATGGATAGACCTAGAGATTATCATACTCAGTGAAGTAAGTCAGAAAGAGAAAGACAAATATCATATGATATCACTTATATGTGAAATAAAAAAAATTGATACAAATGAACTTATTTACAAAACAGGAGTAGACTCCCAGACATAGAAAATAAACTTATGGTTACCAAAGGGAAAAGGGGGGAAGGATAAATTGTGAATTTGGAATTAACATATACACACTGCTATATATAAAATAAACTACAAGGACCTACTGTATAGTACAGGGAACTATATTCAATATCTTGTAATAACCTATAAATGAGAAGAATCTGAAAAATTAAATATGTGTGTGTATATATATATGTGTGTATATATATATACACACACATCCGAATCACTTTGCTATACACCTGAAACATTGTAAATCAACTATACTTCAATAAAAATAAATAAATAAAATAAATGAATGAAAAAAATAATATGGGGATTAAAATAGAATCTGCCTCATAGAGTTCTTAAAGTGGTTAAACAAATAATGCACAAAAACCCTCAGATATTAGGCATTGTTATGAATACCTGTTTCTTCCCAATGAATGTCCTAAGCAACTAGCTTACTTAAACAGAAACAAGTCTCCATAGGATCCTTCAATATTATGTTCTTGCCTCATTTGTTCCCTCTGAGCAATAAGAATGTCAGCACAAATATCCAATTATTTTCCTGTGATTAATAATTCTTGAAGAGGTTCTCATAACTCAGTAGTTTACAAAGACGTCAAAAATGATTATTTGAGAATGGCTGAATTCACATCATGAAATTAAATTATGTATAGATTGCTAAGCAGTTCACTTAAGCATAACACAGTTAAAAATGATATCCAGATAAATGAATGCCCTTCCCTATATTTATTACCAATTTATTTTTGCAGAGGTTTTGAAAAAATACTCTGCCTCTACTGCTAAGGATATTGTCCTTCTAATTTTTATCCATGTCTGTTTTCTCACTGTCCTTGTTTGCTGTTGTCCGTTGATCCACTTCTGTATTCCATGCTGGGCCAATACCTGCTGATCCAATCTGCTTCATGTCAGCCTTGTCACTTCTTTGATTTAAGGCTGATATGCTAATTATGAGGATTTTTAAGACTGTCTTTATTTCTATGGGTCTAACAATTCTCTTCTTGTTTATTATTACAGATATTTAAGCAGCTTCTCTCATTTTTGCAAACATGTCGGCTGTAGCCACCTATTACAAAGTGTCTCCTTTACATATTGCTGTGCAGTGAGGGTCTTTATAGGATTTCCTGGACAGGACTGACTACATAATTGGTGGGACTAAATGTAAACTGTAAATGGGTGGTTTTTCAAAATTTAGTAAAACTTTCGAGAGAGTGACAGCAGGGCATTAAACCAAGAGGAGCCTGCCTTCTAACCATGGGCCCTGTGCATCTCCACAAGTTGTGCACCATAAAGTAGGCACTGGTATTGGATTTTGTGGGAAGGAAAGAACACCGACCCATATGGATGCCCCTTGAAAGTGTCTCACCTATTGCTTAGGAAACATTTTCCTCAATTCAGTCATTACTTTTGCTGCTGCATTACTTCATGTTCCATCTTCTGCCATCTTGCCATTCTCAGAGGTAGCACTGTAGTTGAATATATACTTGTTGCCTTACTCATTTTATATGCAGTAGTATGTTTTCTGACTACAAAGGAGACAAGGTAAACCATGTGCTGCTGCTGATAAACATGAATTGAACATCAATCTGTCTATAGTCTTGTATACAACAGTATACAGAGAATCTAATGGGACACAGTCCCTAAGTTGCTATGGTTGCTTTTGTGTACCAGGCTCTATATATTACCTGCTGAATTATTCTCTCTGTATCATTCCCCAACTTCCTTATCAGTAAAAATGGAGATAGGAAGATAGGGTTGTTGTCATTACAGTGAGAATAAAGTATATTTAGGACATTTGGAACACTGCTTGACAAATAATGAATGCTAAAAAAATATTAGTTAGTTCCCTTGGTTTCCATATCTGGACCAGGAGAAACACAGTATTCCTACCCTTGGATTTCATGCCCAACATTTGGATCATATAAGATTCTTGTGTCAGTACAAGCTGACTTTCTGCTTGTCAAACATAAAGCAATAAGTACCACCCCTGACTATACATTAGGAATAGAATCTATAAAAATATATATCCATTGATTTAGAATCTCCTGGTGGTGGCCAGGGTGTAAATGTTTATGCATATGTGTATTGGAGATGTTAGAAAGAAGCTGGGAATGTGATCTTCTCTTCTTTCCTTCCTTCTTTTACTCCCTTCTCCCTCCTTCCATCTTTGCCCCCTTCCTCCCTTCCTTCCTGCATTTCTTCCATCCATCATCTATCTACCTATCACCTATCTTGGTGGTGGAAGATGATGGCACTGTGTTAAACCTTAGAAATTCATTAGCTTCACAGTATACTGAAGAGAAACAGAAAATAGGGCATATTAAATATGATAATCTTTGGGAGAACAAAGGAGGTATACAGACTCTAACCTGGGTTGAAGGGTTCTCTCAGAAGCCCTTTGGAAGACGGTGACTACTGAGTTGAGACTTAAAGGATGGAGTGGAATTAACCAGGAGAAAAGCATATTCCAGGTGGAGGAATAGTGTGCACGATGTGGACTTATGCTTTTTTAAGTTCCACAGGCAGTTTTGGTGTAGAACTAGAGTTGAAAAGTTTAAATTTAGAATTGCTTATTAATTCAGAATATCTGGATAAAAACGCAGAGAGACCAGGACTGTGCTAATCTCTTTATCTCTCCCTGTTGTCTGACCCATGCCTGCATCCCAGTTCCTCAGTCCATCCTGGTGAGTTTCGCCTTTTGTCTTTGACCTTCCACGGTGACTGACCCATCCATGTGGCTTTTATGTTTTGTGGTTATGACAACGATCAGAGGAGGCTGACAGTATCCTGAGACAATGTTGAGACACTGAGTTTGTCTTCCTAAGTCTGATTAATGATTTTCTCTTTGAAAGTTACATGTTGGCCATTTATCAATTATTTTACTTTCATTCCCAGGGTCAGTTTCTTGCCTGTTTTTTCTCCATCTGTTCTTGTAAGAGAATAATCTAAGATATTCAGTTTAGGTGAATTGTTCTAGGTCACATTAGCTTACAAATTATAGAGCCTGACTAGAACCCCAATGTTCTCATTCCAAGATCATATTTCTTTCTATTCAATTTCAATACAATTTAAAGACATAATTTGTAACTTATTTTGTATTTTGAACTACTTTCTTTTTTTAATGTTTTTTTTAAATTGAAGTATAGTTGATTTACAATGTTGTGTTAGTTTCAGGTGTACAGCAAAGTGATTCATTTATACATACATATTTATTCTTCTTCAGATTCTTTTCCATTATAGGTTATTACAAGATAATGAATATAGTTCCCTGTGCTATATAGTAGAATAGATTAGGCGTTTTGGATTAACAGATACACACTACTATATATAAAATAGATAAACAACAAGGACCTACTGAACTACTTTCTTAATTCTTATTCCATTTGCTGTCCATCAACAGACAGAATAAATCTGGGGAGAAGAGGGTGGTTTTAGTTACCATGGTAGCCAGTCTCCAAAGATGGACCCTGCAATTTCTCCCTTCTCTGCACTGTATGTCACTTCTCACAGGAAAAGACTATATCCCCTCCCTTTGAAGCTGGGCTGCTCTTGTGACTGCTTTGACCAATAGAATGTTCTGGATCTTCTGAGTCTAGGTCTTAAAAGGACTAACAGCTTCTATTCCTTTCCTCTTGGAACACTCACTCTTGCTGTGGTCCTTCAGAAAACCCAGCTGTCATGCCATAAGCAGCATGAGACCTGAGGTGCTTTGGTCTACAGCCCAAGTTTGTTGTCAGTGGACAGCCAGTACCAACTGCCAGCCTGAGAGTGAGCCATCTTGCCTGTTCCAGTGCAGTTGAGCCCCCAGACAACTGTAGATCCAGCCAATATCCTATGGAACAGAAGAACGGTCCAAATGATGTCAGTCAGCCCAAAGAAACATGAGAGATACTAACATGGCTGTTATCATAAAACACTAAATTCTGAGGTGATTTATCACATAGCAATGGATGGCTGAAAAACTTACCTCCATAACAATAGGTAACATTATATCTTCCTTAAAGATTTTGAATAATGAAAGCAACATGTGAAAAGTAATGAATCCCATGTGACACACTGGATAGACTAGCTTATTATATTAAAGTAATGATGATCTCTGATACAATAGAGTTTTTCTGAAAATTATTTTTAATGACCAGAAGTCTAGTTATCCTGAACAGAGCCAAAATGAAAATGACAGTGGAGTTTAAAAAGCCTCATTAATTTGGAAAGAGTGCATGGTCTAGAAGCAAAGGAATTGGATCAGCTTGCTGAGTATCCTTTTGTGGCTTTTTTAAAAACACACTCATTGTTTGATATTTGAGATTTGATTTTGAGCAAAAGTGTCTAAAGAAATTACCTGTTTATGGACTAAGACACAGAAGAGGTGCGGAGTACTAGGCACTAGGAGACGTCAAGAGATACTTCCTGCCGGGGGACTCTGCAGCTGGCATTTAAGGATAGAAAAATTGAACAGCAGTACTATTTTAGAAATACATTTTCTTTAATTATGATGAACATATTTTCCAAACCAGAAATTTGGACATCTGCTTGACAAATATGTATGAAATTACGAAGGCACTAGGACAGAATCATCAGGAAAAAAATTATAAAGGCACAGCTGCAGAGACAGTAATGTAGTTGATAATAAAAAATAGTTAAATGAAATGTATATAGTGCTTATCATAGGCCAGGCACTATCTTAAGTATCAGACATTAACTCATTTAATAGTTACAAAAACCTCTATGACATAGATCCTATGTTAATACCTTTTTGAAGAAACTGAGGCACAGGTGTTTTAGGTGGCAGAATAAGCTGTGAAGTCAGTTTTATTTTGGAATCCATACCATGATATTATACTGGGTCTAAGTATAGTTTTCAAGGTTAAGTATAAAGGGGCAAGGCTATAGTTCTTAATTAATGGGATGGAATAATTAGAGCTGGTATAAGCTGATTATAGTTAAAAGATTTTTGGAGCTTTATTAAAGGCAATTAAGATACCACCTGCCTATCTGACTCTCCTCTCCTCTGGAGACACTGATAGGAAACTTGGAGCTGCTATCTGGCAAGTGGTCTCCACAACAAGTTCCTTGGTACCTAAGCAAGTAGAATATTGAGATAGCATTGTCACTCCCCCCTAAGGAACTAGCTCATGACTCCACCAGCTCAAGATCTCATAGGGAACATGGTTTGTTCTGTTTGCAAATCCAGTGCTTTGTTCCCTCTGTTGTACGCACTTTTTGTGTGTCAAGAATGAGGAAAAATTGAAGCAGTAATTTGGGTGCCTGATGAATTTCAGTGTACCCTGATTGTTAAGGACAATACAAAGATCTTCTTAACCACTTCTGTGCAAATGATAGTGGGTTGCTAGCATGCATCAGGATTTGGAAGGGAGAATACAGGATACTGTAAATGCCACCCAGTTCAGCAACTGGTTTGATATTTTAGACATAAAGTAATTTTTAACCTATTAATTTTTTGAGTGTTTGGAAATTCATGTCACTCCATGAACTTGAGAACACTATGTCATTAGCTGGTCTTAAAAAGTCAGAATTAGAAGCTGCATTAAAGTAGTCCTCCGAGAACCTGGACATGAGAAAGATAGTGTTAACACTCAAAGTTAAATATAAAATCAACACAGGAAGGATCTGAACAGGCAAATCCAAATTCACCTGAAGGAAACAGGACTATTCCCAGGCCAACCAACCTTACATTTATAAGAAATAATGTATTATTTCTATTCATTAGCAATAATCTTCTATAGAAATATCTATAGAAGAGATTTTTTTTTTAATCAGAAGGGGGTTGGCCACTTTTTTCTCCAGAAAAAGTGGAGAATTGTTGTGGTAAAGTTGGATATAGCCATATGTACAATACAAGAGAAAAGGAGTCTCAACTATTGGAGCAGGAGTATCTCTGGGTCGATGACAAGTCCCTCCTTGGTTTGGACATAGATGCAAGGAATGGAGAGAGTGAATTTATAGTATTTCTGTTCCTCATTGGCAGCATTATCCCTAATGGAAACTCTATATGGGACTTTATTAGACCTGGGACATTAAATAATCATAACTCTCCTTGTTCTGACTCTATTATATGTGAGAAAACATCTGGTTATGATTCGACTTTCTATGTAAGTCTGCATAGGAAGTGTTGTAAAGTGAAGACCCAGAGGCCAGATTCAGACCAAAAATTTTTGTCTTATGTAATTAAAATAAATATTCATAAATCATTGTGAGTATATAAAAATTGGGAAAGTAGTTTTTAAAAACCATTTTTTATTGAAGTATAGTTAATTTACAATGTTGTGTTAGCTTCAGGTGTGCAGCAAGGTAATTCAGCTATATATACAATATATAATATATGTATTCTTTCAGATTCTTTTCCATTGTAGGTTATTTATTACAAGATATTGAATATAGTTCCCTGTGCTATACAGTAAGTCTGTTTAGTTTATCTATTTTATACATAGTAGTGCATATATGTTAATCCCAAACTCCTAATTTATCTCCCCCAACCCCACCCCTGCTCTCCCCTCTGGTAACCATAAGTTTGTTTTCTATTTCTGTGAGTATATTTCTGTTTTGTAAATAAATTCATTGATATCATTTTTTTAGATTCCACATATAAGTGATATCATATGATATTTGTCTTTTTCTGTCTGACTTACTTCACTTAGTATGATAATCTCTAGGTGCATCCATGTTGCTGCAAATGGCATTATTTCATTCTTTTTTATGGCTGAGTAATATTCCATTGTGTGTGTATGTATGTATATATATATATATATATATATATATATATATATATATATATATCTCATCTTCTTTATCCATTCATCTGTCACTTAGACACTTAGGTTGCTTCCATGTCTTGGCTAATATAAATAGTGCTGCTATGAATATGGGGGTGCACGTATCTTTTTGAATTAGGGTTTTCATCTTTTCCAGATATATGCCCAGGAGTGGGATCATATGGTGGCTCTATTTTTAGTTTCTTAAGGACCTTCATACTGTTCTCCATAATGGCTGCACCAATTTACATTCCCACCAACAGTGTAGGAGGGCTCCTTTTTCTCCACACCCCTCCAGCATTTATTATTTGTAGACTTTTTAATGATGGCCATTCTGACTGGTGTGAGGTGATACTGCATTGTAGTTTTGATTTGCATTTCTTTAATAATTAGCAGTGTTGAGCATCTTTTCATGTGCCTATTGGCCATCTGTATGTCTTCTTTGGAGAAATGCGGGAAAGTAGTTTTTAATCAATCTTGGTTCTCCAAACATAGAAAGTTTTTATGTTTTATGTTAGTTCCAAATTTCTAGCTGATAGGTACTGTCTAGAGATGAATAACAGCTGCTCCCTTTAAATAGGATATTTATGCTCTATTTTACCGGACTCTTCACTATTCCGTGCTATCACACCCAGCTGTTTCAGCAACTTAACTGCCAGCCCCTATAGGTTTTTGAGTTTGTATCTTCTGAACGTAGAGAGAAATTCTCTGAGTATATAAGAATAAATTCTTGATATCTGTGATAATTCATCATGGCTAATGAATAAAGCTATGTATATCTAGCTTTGGCTGTAATGATAATGCTTACCTGAATCTTATAGTCTACAGAATTTTCTATTTCTCAATGTTAAATTATAAAATTTCATTCTTATAACTTCCTCAGTGTTAAATACCTTTCATGTAGTGAGACTCTGCCTCTAGGGACTTATTTATCCCTGGGCATATTGAAAGAGCAAGGTTGACCTGTCTTGGCAAGGCAGCACATCCCAGAACATGGAGAATAAGGCACTCCCAAATAAAAGCCACCCTGTCTACTTCTGGATGACACAGCTACTATTTCTTCTGATTTTTGTATAGGAAAAGAACTCTGAACCAAGAGTCACTAGAAATCTGATTCTGTGTAGTTTGTCATTAAATTGGCTGTGTAGCCATGAACAAATACCCTAATATACTTTGACTTCAACTTCTTCATAAATGAAAAAGTTGAATCCAAATATCTCTGAATTTCCATCCTGCTCTGTAATTACATAACTTAATCATACACACTAAGTTTTTTGAATTTATATGCACATTGTCTATGTGATTTAGGTATCACTGAAATTCTGTATGTGTGAAGAATTTTATGAAATACAAATTTCTGTTACTGTCATATTAGCATTGATATTTATATTCAAACACAGAAGGTTACATTTTGGACATATTTCAGCAACGTTTATATATCTGATGATTCTTATAAACTGTTTTTCATCATTCAGTATCACAGAATTCAAACAGAAACAACAAAATAAGCACATCAAAGCATGTTTGACTTGAACAAAAATAGCAGGCAGCTGGGGACACAGGCACAGTATGCAAAATAGGCCCACATATATCACACTTTGCGTATTTATAACTGTGTAGCTCCAGCAATATTGGCAATTAATGGCGTGTCAATGAGAGAAAAGCTGTCTCAAAGGCTTATTTTTATTGGACAAAAGGAAAAAGAGCCAGGAAACCTTGTTTTCTTTTTGACAAATGAAGTTATCTAGGAGAGTAAGTCATCCATTTACTTTGGACATGCCACATATGTTCCTATTTATCCGAGAGCCAACACAGTAACATCAGGATAGAGTCATCTTCATTTATGTCCAAGTTGAATGTGGCAAACAGCAGCAATGTTTTCTGTATAATTACTCTGGGATTATGGATGAAGGTGATGTATTTGACCAGCAAATTGCTCTAAATTAAAATAAACAAGTTAAACCCCCCCTAAAAGTTCAACATCTATACAGAATATATAATAATTTGCATCAGAGGATGGCAGAGGAGCTCAGGGAAACATAAAAATCTTCTAATTCAAATGAGACATATAGATTTTGGGGGTGGTAGGGTAGTAGTAGCAGCAGAAGGAAGAATGAAGCAAGAAAAAAAGAGCATTTATTAAACATAATGTCACGAGATAGCCACATTTATAAGCACTTATTTTCTACTATATATTCAGCAGAATTGGAAGGAATAGAATATAAGCATGAGATTATGATTCCTCCCTTTGCAATACAGTTGAGGAGGACAAGGCATATATATACTACTGCTTTAAGTCATAAATAATGTAATATTGTAAATATAATAGGAAAATGAAAAGAAGGATGTGAGAGTGCTATCCTTGTGTGGCACAGATTTGGTAGTAAAAATATTTTCATGGTCAGGATTGGAGAAGTAGTGAGTGGGACTCTTAGGTTTAATCCATGGCACAAGAGGCAAAATTATAGGGCACATCTGGTGTCATTAGCAGGAAATTCACTAAGTTACACTAAGAGCAAAGTTATGGAGGAATTCAGAGTCATGGTTGTTGGGAGGACCCAAAGATTATTTAATAGAGAAAAAATGAGATAATTAAAGGCAAAGGGTTCTAGGGTGATCCAATGTTGAATTTGCATTATACCTCTGTGGCATAAAACCCTTTCAATAGAGTATGTTTCTGTCTGTGTATCTGGCTATATTAGTTATTTATTAGTATTATGTATTGCTACATAACAAATTACCTCCCAAACATAGCAGCTTAAAAGAACAAATATTTATAATCTCACAGTTCCTGTGGATCAGAAATTTGAGGGCAGCTTAGCTGGGTAATTCTGGTAGAGGGTTTCTCATAAGGTTGAGTCAAGATGTCAACCACAGCTACAGTCATCGGAAGGCTTGACCCTGGCTGGGGGATCTGCTTCAGTCACTCACATGGCTATTGGCAGGAGATCTCAGTTCCTTGTCATGTGGGCCAGTGTCAATTGGCAGGTGGCTTCCTTAGAATGAGCGATCCAAGAGAGAGAGCAAGCAAAAGCCACAATGCCTTTTGTGTCCTAAAAAAGGAAGTCATGTGACAACACTTCTGTCTCTTTCTGTAGCCTCTAGGAGAGGGGACTTAGGCTCCATTCTTTGAAGAGAGGAATACCAAAGAATTTGTGGGCATATTTAAAAGCCAACACAGTGTGATAAAGATAAATGCCATCATCTGAAAGTGAATGGGAGTTATTGGCTAAGGCTTCTTGGAAGGGATGTGTATCAATTAGGATCCTAGCAGGAAATAGATAATTTCAGGAAGGTTCAATAAAGGTATCATTTACAAAGATGCATTCAGCATAAGTGGAAGCCATAAGGGATAATACATTACCATGGGGCTAATGACAACCAGGCCATTACCATACTAAGGGGCTAAGGATTAGAGTAATTCCTGGAACCTGGAAGAAGGGAGTCATGTGGAGAGGGCTACCCTTGGTTGAGGGATGCAGTTAGATAAACATTACCCTATAGAAAGGGATTGGTGGAGGAAATACCACAATCTTACTCTTTTCTTTCTTCCCCTCCCATCTGCCAGGGCTCCCCTTTGGTTAAATTTAACTGCCATCTAGGTCAAAAGAACCTGTTAATGTAGTCCATTAGCCTTTGGGACAGAGGTCAGGGTGGAGAGTGGATCTGGAGAGCCAAACAGAAGGTCTCTTTCATAAGATGAGACTTTAACTTGACTTGAAGGATGAATAACAAGGTGATCTAAATTAGGAGTTTGGGATTAAAATATATCACTACTATATACAAAGTGGATAATCAATAAGGACCTACTGTATAGCACATGGAACTGTACTCAATATCTTGTAATAACCTATAATGGAAGTGAATCTAAAAAGAATATATATATACATATATATGTATATATATAACTTAATCACTTTGCTATACACCTGAAACTAACACAACATTGTAAATCAACTATATTTCAATAAAAATTAAAAAAACAAGCAGATATATTGAGAGCTGGATGGCATATTAAGTGCGAAAGATAAAGATAAGCGAATGTATGTGGGATTAAACAAATGACTAAAAGTCTATCAAAGCAGAAGCCATGTGGTGTAGAGAGGCTTAAATAGCTGGACGTGGCAAGGGATGAAGTCATGTTATGGAAAGGCTTGAGAGAGGCAGGGATTTAGACTTCCTATAAAAGGTAACACTTTACTGTTCTTAAACAAAGATGTTCCAAGACAATAGGAATGGGAGAGCAGGGGGAAGATCTAAGAGACATGTCTGTTTTAATATCAGGAATAAATTAAATAATATCAATACAGATTTAGTTTTTAATAACTTTTTAAGTAAAATAAATACTATGTACTAATGGTCAAATGAATAAAAATGTGAATTTGTTGGAATGAGGTATCTACACTTACAGACTTGTGCTTTCTAGAATTTGCAAGAACTGTGAGCAAGAGAGCCTACAATCATAAACATTTAAATCTAGAACAATTATATTATACTGAAGTATGGACTGAGGAATGAAAATAATGTTGTAACAGAAATAGTTGTGCCAAAATAGTCATCAAACCATTTCTCCAAAGAAGACATACAGGTGGCCAAGAGACACATGAAAAGATGCTCAACATCGCTAATTATTAGAGAAATGCAAATCAAAACTACAGTGACATATCATCTCACAACAGTTAGAATGGCCATCATCAAAAAATCTACAACCAATAAATGCTGGAGAGGGTGTGGAGAAAAGGGAACCCTCCTACACTGTTGGTGGGAATGTAAATTGGTGCAGCCACTATGAAGAACAGTATGGAGGTTCCTTAAGAAACTAGAAATAGAACTACCGTATGATCCAGCAATCCCACTCCTGGGCATATATCCAGAGAAGAACATGGTTCGAAAGGATACATGCACCCCAATGTTTACTGCAGCACTGTCTACAATAGCCAAGACATGGAAGCAACGTAAATGTCCATTGACAGATGAATGGATAAAGAAGATGCAGTACATATATACAATGGAATATTACTCAGCCATTAAAAAGGATAAAATAATGCCATTTGCAGCAACATGAGTGGACCTGGAGATTATCATCCTAAGTGAAGTAAGTCAGACAGAGAAAGACAAATATCATATCACTTATATGCGGAATCTAAAAAAAATGATACAAATGAATTTATTTACAAAACAGAAACAGACTCACAGACTTAGAGAATGAACTTATGGTTACGAGGGGGGAAGGGTTGGGGGGAAGTGACAGATTGGGAGTTTGGGATTGACGTGTACACACTGCTGTGTTTAAAATAGATAACCGGGACTTCCCTGGCGGTCTAGTGTTTAAGACTCTGTGCCCCACTGCAGGGGGCGTGGTTTCGATCCCTGGTCTGGGAACTAAGATTGCGCATGCCATGAAGGGCGGCCAAAGAAAAAATAAAAAAATAAGATAGGTAACTAACATGGACCTACTGTATAGCACAGGGAATGCTGCTCAGTGTTCTGTAATAACCTAAATGGGAAAAGAATTTGAAAAACAATATATACATGTATATGTATAACTGAATCACTTTGCTGTACACCTGAAACTAACACAACATTGTTAATCAACTATACTCCAATATAAAATAAATATTAAAAAAAAAGAACTAGAAAATAAAACTTGTCTACTAAAAATGCCAAAAAAAATAGTCATCAGCCTTCTTCTGGAGATCTGTTCTTTGAATGATATAGGCATGCGCTAAAGGTTTGGCTATTTATTCACACATCCATTTATGGTTTGGATACTTAGTAGGAAAGTCCTATGCGATCCATGTAGTCCTTCATCTGATTTTATTTGAAACACACAGAAATTGTAGTATTTCATATCTACAGGAGAGATTTCAATGACGATAAGCATATGTAATCAGAAATATTGGCATTTATGCCATAGTTTAGAAAAAATGAGTATGATTGAGCTTAAGATGCACCCTGATTGAATTATACCCATTAATTTAGCACATCTGACCTTCTATCAATACAATAATTCAGAGGAAAAACGTAGCAATAAATACGTAGCGATTGCTAATGCAGAGTGGGACATGTGAGAGATAGGTGACTGATTAGGCTCAGTGACACTCTAATATTACATTTTCTACTAAAGCCTGGTTTACATGGCAAGATGTTAACTGTGAATTTCCTAGCTGCACTTCCACACATTTAAAATGTAGAGATAATTGACGTTAACAGAGATGACCCTCGAGTGCTTGCTGAGTTAAAAAAAAAAAAAGAAAGAAAAGAAAGAAAAAGAGGATATTGCATTCTGAATGGGTATTCTTTGTGTTGTAGGTTCTTTCCTGATACTTTGAAAATTACCAATGCAGTTATGAGTGTTGTAACAGTTCTTGTTCAAATCCTACCTATTACTATTTCCAGGGCTTAACACTTACGCAGGAACTTCCAGAAACTAAGTGCCTCAGAAGCATGAACACTTAAAAAAATCTCTGAAAAATATTACTCAGTATAATGCTTCTTACATTCATTCACTCAAATTTTTGAGTACCTAGAAACTGCAAGTCATAATAGAGTGCTGAAAAATAAAAATATGTTCTAGCCCTGATGGAGATTGCAAGCTAGCAGGTCTCACTTTCAGTAAATAAACTCAAATGACTAATTTACCACTGTAATAAGTGCTACAATGATCTATACAGATGCTAAGAAAAAACCAGCAATGGCAGACCTGGTCTAATCTGATGGGTTAAAGGATGTTAAGCTCTGTTAGCCTTAGCTTCACAACTAACATCTCCCTCCTTAATAGAAAATCAACACAAAACAAGGAAGGTAGCATTAGTTACAGAGCAAGTAAACAATAATCAACAACTCTTTCCCAACTAACCTTTTTTTTCCCCCCATTAAAATATTAAAGTTCACCTTGTAGACCTTCGTGTAGGCATGGGAACCAATGAAAGAATCAGGAAGATCTTTGGTGTGCGGGGAATCTAACTTCAGTGTTTTCATCATGGCACCTAAGAAATATTGATCCCCCATGTAAGAGTCAGAAATAGAAAAGAATGGAAAAGAAAATGGATCTGAAATAGTCCTATTCCATGGTTATTAAAGACAAATGCAATCTAATAGAATCTGTATCTTTACCTTAATAATTGATTCTAACTCTGTCCTGTGCTGCTGTTTATCCTACTGGAAAAGGAAAAAAAATACAGATGGTGGACCGGGTGTGTGGCAAGTGCTCTACACCCACATTGGCTGGGTCAAGCCCAAGAGGGGAAGTATAAGGGACTCAGAGGCTTAGAAAGATGCAAAGTAGCATTGCCAAAGGTAAAAGAGGCCAAAATGAAAGGCCTGGGACTCATTAGCAGAGTACTAGAGCATCATCTAATTTATAGCACTCAATTATTAAAATTGTGGTTGGATTACTTGAAAGTTTGGGAAATTAGTAATACTATGTTGTATGTATGTATATATGTGTGTGTAATGCACACACAATACACATATGATTTGAAATAGTCTATTCAAAAGTGGAAATTATAGAAATCAAAAGAAAAACAAAAACAAATCAAAGAGGAAACATCCAAATAGCAGAAGAAAATGGAAATGCTATTGTGTAAGCAACCACTCTCCACCAGCAGCTGGGTAATAAAACTGCACAGGTCAGAAAGAGGTCACCCAAGACACTGCCTGACTGGCCTGGGCCTGGATTCTCCCATAGGCCCCCTCACATTCTGGGCTTAGATTTTCCTGCAAATCATCATAATTGGGAATCAGCTCACACAGCTGTGAACCGCAGCTCGCAGATGCAAAGAGAAGAAATTTCAAGTTGGGCATCTCTGCTGGAGAGAGGCGGGAAGTGACTTGTTTATATATCATTTCATCACTCTCCCCAAGAGGCGCTAGCCCTGGGTTTATGTTCCATGAAAGATGTAGTGACATGGTTTTAAAGCAAGTGGAAGTTTGGCCTGTTATTAGAATTAGGGAATTTGGATGCAATTCTTAGTTAAACTCATGAAATGTTAGTGCTGCAAGGAAACTAACTATAATCTAGTGCAATTTTCTCCTTTCATAGGTGAGAGTTTTTTGACTTAGAGATGTAAAATGATTTGCTAAGTTAGTTAATGACAGTATTTGGACTAGAATCACTAGTAGCCTGTATTACTACTTCTATAATGTTATTCCTCCACTCTGGGGAAAAATATCCCCAGGACCTTGAGCCTCATGCCAATCAACTGTAGCAGTCGCCTTTCTTCCATGTCCCTCTTAGTTACGATGCTCAAGGTTTTCCAACATCTATTGAGGACTTTGTCATATGGTTTATTGTTTTTGTTTTGCCGTCCTCATTCCTGTTCTCATCCAGGTGATTTTATAACCATATAGATTGTTAACCCAATTTACTAAATTCATATTTTCTTTCCATCTTTTACTCTATCTTCAGTTTCTTTCAGTGAACAATTCCCATGATCCCATCCTGAACATTTGTTCTCCAGAATTACATTGTGTCTGAAGTCACAAAATCTAATGTCCTAATCTCTGATTATAATCCTATTATTTCAGGTTGCACATCTTTATTCCACCTAAATTAGTTACAGGGTAAGCTGTTGAAATGGACAGACCCCAAATCCAATGGCTCTTCCTCATGTAACAGTTCAGAAGTGGGTGGTTGAGGGTGGCAAAGGGCTCTATTCTACGTGGTCATCAAGGGACCCAAGTTCCTTCTATCTTATAGTTCTGCTGCCCTTGTGGGGCCTACCTTTGTTCCCATATTTGAAGCTGATATACTACTATCATATATATTTTCCAGAACTCGGAAAAAAGAGAATAAAAGACTAGCTGCTTTCTTATTAAAAGATGTGACCCAAAAGTTGCACGTATTCCTTATACCCATGTCCTATTGGCTAAAGTTTGCTCACATGGTCATACCTAATGCCTTAGTCCATACAGGCTTCAAAAACAAAATACCATCAATTGGGTGGCTTAACAAACAACAGAAATTTATTTCTCTGAGTTCTGGATGTTGGGAAATCCAAGATCAAGTTGCTGGTAGATTTGGTGTCTGGTGAGAGCACACTTCCTTGTTTACAGATGGCTAGTTTTTTGCTGTGTTCTCATATCCCTGGAAACCAGGGAGCTCTCTGGTTTCTCTTTTATAAGGGTACTAACACGATTCATGAAAGATCTACTCTCAGGACCTAAGCACCTCCCAAGAGCTTCAACTCCAAATACCATCACATTGGAGATTAGGTTTCAACATACAAATTTTGAGAGGACATTAACATTCAGTATCTAGCACCTAGCTAAAAGGAACATGGGGAAATGTAGTCCCTAGCTAAGCATCTTTTGTGAAGCCGAAAATCGGGAGGTTCTATTTCTGAAAGGAAGAAAGGTAGAAAGGTTTGGGGGATACCATTAGCTGTTTCTGCTACAACTCTCACTGCATTTCTATTCACTGACTTCGTTGGAACCTCCAGTTCCTTGATCCAGTATTTGTAGGCAAGTTAATCAGTCCCTTTCTGGACTCATTTTCTTTCTCCCAAATAAGGATCCCATGTCATACAACCGTAAACTGTATCTCACCAATCCTTTCAGAAATTTATCTCAGTTACCTTCTGCATCATCTACCCTAATTTATCATCATGTGCTCCTACTTTAGAGTAGATTTGTGATTCTGGAGAAAAACCACACACTTTTTCCCGTAGGGTTGATATATTTTGGTGCTTTCTAATCCAGTAAGAGCTATCAAATTTAAACTCCAACTGAATCTGCTAAACTGTAAATCCTTTCAGAGAAAGAGTTCTTCATCTTTCTTATGCCCATTGCCTACCTGTCTGGCTCTGAATGAATTTAAGTAATTGTTTGTTGAATGAAAATATGAATATTTATATCTTTCCAACTTTGAAAATTTATTAACATTTTAAATTAGCCTTTCATTTTTTTCTGTTTCAGAGGTAGCATTGTTCTTTAGCTTTTAAGTATAACATCATCATTATAGTTTTACTTTTGCTTCGTCTGTCATATCTACTCGGTCACAAATGTCTGTGAATTCCACTCCTAAATCTCTTTCAAACCATAGCCTCCATTCACAATCACACACTATAGGCATATATCATATCTCCAAACCCTACCTTCAGGTAAGTTCCATAACTTAATTTATATGCCTTCCACTAGTCGATTCCCTGCAAATCCATCCTCCATGTTACAGTAAAGAAATGACCCACATATTTATTTCTTCTCTTAACCAAGACTCCACTTAGTGGTAATGAGGACACCAGTTGATAAAAGATTTTGATAATGTATTAGAAGGTGACAAAAGACGGATTATTGTTAACAGTGTACAGGGGGCCACAATTTAAAATGTGTTCGGCAGAGGAGATTAATGATAAGATATTAGTTTACACTTCAAAACCCCAGGTTTGAAAGCATGAGTTATAGTGAATGGTGAGAAAGAGGAGTGGAGTAAGAAATCAGGGATGAAGGTTGAAATTCTATGTAGGAAATACACAAAATGCTGACATTTAGATAATTTTTTTGTCTGTTTTGAGAAGTTAGTGGGAGTAGCCTGGGATTCAGGAGCATATGAAAGTTTAAATTTAGAGTCTGTAACAAAAATGATTGGATCACCAGCTCTGTCTTAGCTTGGACCGCTACAACAAAATACCATAGACTGGGAGGCTTAAACAACATACATTTATTTCTTACTATTCTGGAGGCTGCGAAGTCCAAGATCAAGGTGCTGGCAGATTGGGTTCCTGGTAACATCCGTTCTCCTGGCTTTCAGATGCTGCGTTTTCTCTGTGTCGTTATATAGCAGATTGTGAGTGAGTGTGTGTGTATGAGA